>NC_040884.2:25793721-25906221 GCF_900634795.4 Betta splendens
GCCGATGCGTCATGCCAGGTCACGGTTAATTGCGAGGATTAAGGTGTTGCGAATGGATGCAAACACTCGTGGCGTGAATCACTCAAACTTTATTGGTCCACACACCTTCACTTCCAGTAAGGCTCCGCCAGCGAGCGCCCGCCTCCTCCTCCTCCTCCTCCTCCTCCTCCTCCTCCTCCTCCTCCTCCTCGGGCTCCCGTGAAAGCTGACATCGGTGCCAGCGGCTCTGGAGCGGCTCAACAAGGAGTTAACACCTCAGATGGAGAGACGCGGCGGAGGCAGGAGTGGGAGGAGAGGAAAGAAGGATGGTGCGAAGGAGGAGCAGGAGTGGCTGGCGCTAAAGGTGGTGAGCTCAAGGCTGTGGAATCAGGAACTACTTCATGCTCTTTACTCTTGATACGCCCCTGCACTGCCGCCACCGCAACACCCACACCTCCACCTCCGCCCGTGCTCTCGCTTCGTACGACCTCTGCTCCATTCTGGCCGAGCTGGAATGCTGACTTTCACCCCCCCCCCCCCCCCCCCCCCCCCCCCTCGTCCACCCCCGTCTGTTTCTCACCCCTCCTTCTCTTGCAAAAGAGGGAGAAAGGAAGGGGAAGCAGCGTCCCCTGCTACAAGCTGTGCCATTGTTTGTCCCGCTATCGGCCCGTGTGTGTGGATCAGCCATGGAGCAAAAGCCACAGCAGCGTCTACCAAACAAGAGGAAAACGTACTTCCTGCGCCGTCTTGCAGCACTTGAAGCAGAAGTGCCACTGTCTGACTAAAAATATCTCCCCGAGCAGCAGAAGGAAAGTCTAATTCCACGCGAGGCTCCATTAAAACCCACAGATTTAGCTGTCTGATTCCAGCGAGGATCGTCTCTGCCTCTAGAGCTGGAATTTGTACTGATTGAGACCAGGAAAATATTCACACACGCTCTCAGTTGGGGCAGATTCCAGTAAAAGCAATTTGTGTTAATTTGTGTCCGGGGAAAATGGCTGCAGAGTGTGTGTGCTGATTTCAAAATTATGACTTTTCAGCCTCACAGAAGCTGAAGACGTTACTGCACATATAGTAATAGAGTCATACAGGTGGTCCTGTGGTTAAAGAGTGATGCTCAAGCTAAGGTCCCTGTCAACACATTTGTCACTCCCTATCTTTGGGTTCAGAGCTCCATAGAGCGCCTGTCTCCGGCCCCACAGTATGAGTCACCAAACCATCCTCGCGGAATAAAAGCCCTGTGTTTTCTGATGTCGGAACATTTCTACAGTAGTTGGCTTTTTAAAGCGCTGGGTGGCCAAGATTTCTGATTAAATAAAGATAATGGTATTTATCTGACGGCGTCGCTCGTGGAACAAATAAACCTTTTTTTTCCTCGCTGAATGGAGCACGAGGCTATTTGCCGTGCAGTAGGTGGGTCAACAGCGTACGAACAAAGCGCGGCTTAGAAGGAGAACCAGACAAAGCCGGGGCCGGAGCATCTGTCATCCGTTTGGGCTCGGAGGGGAAGGCGTGATTTTCTGCTTACCTGTGCACCGTCAGCCCAGAGGGGGCGGCGGGGGACATTTGTCATGAATCCGGGCAGTAAATAGTGAGGAAACAAACCACCATCTGTCTGGGCCCATTGATTTTCACATGAAAAGCAAATACATTCGTTGTGTTTGCGCTGCCTCGCAGCACCGGCTGCCTGCCGGGCGCAGAGTCGAAGTTTACCTTTCGACATCATGTTCTCTGATAATCCCTACGTACGACTGGACCTGCAGCCTCGTGACTCCGTTCTGTCGGGGCATTAATGGCCCAAAAGAGGAACAAACAGGCGTGAGTCAGCCGCGGTGTGCAGCTAGCGTGCCCGCGCAACAGTTAGCGGCGCGGGGAGTTAGCGGCCCGAACTCAGCAGTGAAGGTCAAGCACGCAGCTTTCTCGCATCCTGTGCTTCAGAAACCTCCAGCCTGAACCTCGGAGAGGAGGCGTCCTCGTGTCACGCGGGTCCGTGTACGACAGGCGAGAGGACAAAAGAAGGAAAAGGCGAGATTCAGAGATTGATCCGGAGAAAAAGAAAACAGCTTTGAATGTCTTGTGTCACCATCGCCACCTGCCTCCTCTTATGAAATCTCTTCATGATCCACCCACTGAGTTTCCAATCCTCCATTCTGCCCTTGAACAGACTCTAATTCAACCACAAAATCTAATCCCCGACATAAAGGCCTGATACATTCCTTTCACTGCCACCATGTAAATGTTTATCGTTACACGGGTGGGGGTTGGCGGCGCCATCACCGAGGGGCGTAATGACTTTTCACATGGTCTCACTAAGGTTTGTGGGTAGATAACCTAACAAAGGGTACCCATAGGTGCTCTCTGCATGTATTATCCTCCCCATTTGGCTTTGATCGTTCTGGCATTTGGCTGCAGACACTTTAGATATACAGCTGATGCAACCGAAATGTCATCCCTCCTTTCGCACAACCGCTGGAGAGAGGGCCTTTTCATTTAGAGCTAGAATTTGAAACAGCTCTAACCTTTCATCAACAATGCTGCCACTTGACGCTGTGGAATTCCTGATTCGCGGAGAGGCGGGCCGAGGCACCTGCTCTGATCCGAGGCCCTCGGAGGAAGTCAGCGGAGACGCCGGCGGCTCGCTGACACGGCCGAGGCGTCAGAGACAAAGTGAAACGAACGCCGGTGTCGTCACGAGGCGCAAGCGGGTTTTTAGCTGCCGGGACGGTGACACAACACGTAGATACGCCGTGTTTACGCAATGCGCCGCCACACGACAGCTGGGACACACCTTCGCTTTGCAGTAAACGATGATACTGGCTCATTCCGGACACCTCACACGTGCTGATTGTGTGGACTGATGAGCGGCATCGCTGCCTTTGTCATTACAGCCTCACCCCTGTTCCCAAATGATCCAGTGACCACACAGAGAGTGTCGGGGGAACACATTTATCATGACTGGATCTAACATTCAGTCCATCTTTTTACTTCTCTCTTTCTTCTGTGAACCCCTAGCTCTGCCTCTCGCAGCCCCCTCCCCTCCCTCCCTCCCTCCCTCTGCATTCCTCGGTGAGTGGGTGGAAAGTTCAATGGGGATGTGGGAGCCCAGCAGGGCAGGGGGGTGAGGGGGGGTGGGGGTTTTGCAGTCTGTGTGCGAACCAGGGGATTCTTATCATCCAAATGCGATCCTCCTCCCTGCACAGCCCCGCGGGCGCCAGGTGTTTCAGAAGGGTGACAGACCCAAACTGTCTCCTCCGCTCGTTGAAGAGGACTCGGGTTCCGAGCGCGTAAACTTCAGGTTCAGTGCGTTAACCACAGTCTAGCGTGAGCACCCGTCCTCGCTGTTACAGCTGCGTTGTGCTTCGGCGTTGGCCACGTACTCTGTGCTGCTCCCCCTTCAACCCGTTGACATAATGTCCGCATATGCGCTCCCAAGACTTAATGAGAGAAGGACCTCTGCTGGATGCGACCCCACACTGCACTCAGCCCTCCCCCTGTCTCAGAGAGTGACACCCTCAATTAGTCAGTGAAACTGCAGTTTGCTTGGTTTTGATTTATGTTTCCTGGCATCGTTATTATTATTATTGCTTCATCGTGTCGCGATAGGACGGAGCTGACAGACAGCTCATCAGCTTATAAAGACTTGTTATTGATTCGTGTGCTTGTGTCACTGTACTGTAACACTTGATTGCTTCACTTCGCTCATTTGGCAAGCAGAAAATGAAAGGGCAGGGCGGTGTGGGCAAGCCTTTTTCCAGCAACTTGCATAACGTTCCTATGGTGACAAAGCCATCACTATTTTGACGGTGGCATTCCTCCTCCCTTTGTCTCCGTGTTTACCTTTGGTTTTGCCTTATCTTTGTTGTGCTGCAGGCAAACAAACTGGTTTTAGAAGGCGCTCTGGTCCGTGGGCTGAAAGTGTAGGAAGACACACAGGAAGTGGTGGGCGACCAGCAAACTGTATTTCCTTTTCCTGTCTATGTCCTCCCTGCCTGCCTGCCTGCCTGCACTTTGGCTATTAATGTAACTCTGAGCTACCCACCACACACCCACATGGCCACTGGGAGCTGGTGCACTAGAAATCAGTTGTACATGGATGCACGCACACACATAAGCACAAAAACAAACATTCATACAGTCCCAGCAACAGATGCCAAGTGATATTGGTGTAAATAATTAGTAGCTAAACAAGCAGACAGCATATTAGATCGCACAAAGAGCCCCACACAAAGAGTACAGAACAGTATGTGCCTTGGTGGTGCTCATGTAACTCTCGGTTCGTGCCTCTCCCTCCTGCCACACTGGGAGACAGACAGCAGGGTGTAATTAAATCGGTGGCCGTCACTCGATCACGACGTCTATCAAAGCCGAGCCCGTGTACGGTACGCAGCCGGGGGGAAACTGGCAACGCGATAACGCGCCGATGTTCCCCATTCTTGAGGGAGCGGCACCTTTATCTTCCCGTGCATGAAAGAAAATTACAGATGTACCGCCGCGGCTCGACAGTCGCTCATTCTCTCCCTTCCGCCTTCACACAGACCTGACTCTTGCTGAAAGTGGCCTCAAAGGTGGGCTGATGAATTTGGCACTTCAGCTGTGTGTGCTGTCCATCTCACCATCTCCCGCTCTGTCTGTTCGGTTTGTTCAGTTTACCACTTACACATGTGGCCCAGCCCACACACACACACACACACACACACACGCACGCACGCGCGCACACACACACACGCACACACACACACACACACACACACACACACACACACACACACACACACACACACACACACACACACACACACACGATCAATGTTCCCACTGCGCTCCTCGTATCCTCCCCCTGGTCATCCAGCTCATCTGTGAGAACACAGAGAACACACAGTCGCATGAATCACAGTGATTCATGCATCACAAATAGCAGCCAAAGAAAGGTGTTGCATTTAACCCGGACACTTACTATTTATAACAGCCTGGGCCGGCACATTATCATTACAGGCCACAGAGGATGCTGACAATGGACGGGGAGATGAGGGGGTAGCAGCTCCTTTAAATGTCACAGGCAATGTATTCTCTCATCCACAGGCCGGCGCGGCAGCAGCGCGTCTGAGAGGCTGAATGAAAAGGAATGCTGGGACGCTCATGTGCAGGTGAGGGGGCCACAGATGCTTCATCAACATATAAAGTGAGGATACTGATTTGTTGGACGAGGGCGCCCACGTTTCACCTTAGCCACAGCGAAGCCGACTAATCTGAGCACAGCATCCACCTTAAAGGCTTATGATGAATTGTTTAGGGCACAGACAAGACAAAGTGTCTTCCCATGCAAACCTCTGCCTACTGTAAATGACTTAAAGTCTAATTAGTGTAACAAGTAGCTGGAAAATAAATAAACATAATTATCATATCAAATACATTCACTGTTGGGGGGATGATGGATGAATTTGACGAACACTTTGTTCTTTTGTTTTCTCTTGGCTTATTTTCTCTCCCCACATGCCAGTCATGCTCAGTGCGTCGCATCAAAACAGTGTTGGGAAATGCACGCTCATCACTGCGCGCCAATCTCACGTTCAAATTACCGGCCGGCCCCCGAACGTGGACTGGAGGCACCAAACTGACCAGTTACGTCAGAATCAAACCTGGAGCCATGGCCAGAATCTGCAGGTTCTCATCTCAGCGCCTCTGTTCCCGTGGAAGAGGGAGAAGACGAGGAGAGGGAGGGGCACTTCATTATCAGCCAACATGTAGGCTCATGCCACTCAGCTCTACCCGACCAGCTGTTGTCATGGCAGCGGCTTGTCATCCGCGTCTCACCTTGAATGAAAGGAGACCTGCGGGACATGCGCCTTCCCCACGGAGCATGCGTGCGGAGTGTAGTGGAAGTGCGTCAGCCCAGCGAGCTGATAGAGACGCACCCAGTGCCACCTGCGTTACTGTGTGTTTTCACAGGAGATGGCGAAATGGGGAAGTCCCCTGCTTCGAAGGCAACAAAAGCAACTCTAGCCTGCCAGCTGTTCCCGAGCCTGAAATGTGCTTGACTTGGCCAAGGAGGGCCAGTCCTGTTTCAGTGTTGGGCCTCAAAGAGTCATAAATCTGCAGGGTTTCATTGTCTCATTGGTCAAAGGTAAGTGTTGGTTAATCAGTCAATGCAACAATCGTGCAGCAAAGTGTTCAATAAGAAACGTACTGTAAATTTGAATCATTGTCTATGAAGGGTGCATCTGTCAACAGCATGTTGACCATAAACATATAAAGGAATAAAGGCGTTTAAAGAAAGGTCTATTCTATTACACAATGATGACACGCTAATAGGCCTGGAACAATAAACAAGTGAAGGTAAAGTTTATGAATCACTGTGCGACACTGTGCTTTGAGATTTTGTACTTATGTAACCTTCCCACGACCAGAGTGCAACCATCTGAAGCTCCTGACTGTGCTATTTCAGGAGCCGCAGCTCTAGATTGGGAGAAACTGCCTGCAAGGGCTCACACACGTCGAAGCCTGTGAACCATGATGTAAACAAAAAGCCAGTCACTGTGTGAATGAAGTGGCTGAAGTTAGAAGTTTGAATGTGATTCCGTTTGATTTGGACTTCAGTAGGAAGCTCTGAGTTGGCCTCAGCTCACTGCCATAAAACATGGGGCACTTGGTGCTGCAATCAGATGATCCAATAAAATACACAAAAATAAAGCACTCGATTGTATTGGATGCTGCTCATTGAAGGTTAAAATAACTTGCACAGCACCTCCCTTGTTTGCATAGGATGAATTGCAGTCTGGATTTTTTATAGGTCGCCTCACAGTGAATTTCTGCCATCTCACTTCGTCTCTCCCTTGAGTGTTTAGTGAAGAGATGCGAGACTGCGTACGTGCCTGTGTGTGTGTGTGTGTGTGTGTGTGTGTGTGTGTGTGTGTGTGTGTGTGTGTGTGTGTGTGTGTGTGTGTGTGTGTGTGTGTGTGTGTGTGCACATGTCTACAAGTTTGAGCTCGCTGAGGTGGATGATGAGGGGAGAGGAGGAAAGGCATGGCATGTTTCCATGACAACAACTTTTTATTTGCTCTTCCTCAATGGCGTTGGTGGAGGAGACACAGATAGATAGATAGATAGATAGATAGATAGATAGATAGATAGATAGATAGATAGATAGATAGATAGATAGATAGATAGATAGATAGATAGATAGATAGATAGATAGATAGATAGATAGATAGATAGATAGATAGATAGATAGATAGATAGATAGATAGATAGATAGATAGATAGATAGATAGATAGATAGATAGATAGATAGATAGATAGATAGATAGATAGATAGATAGATAGGTGTATGGATGGATGAATGGATGGGCGGATGGACGGATGGACGGATGGACGGATGGATGGATGGATGGATGGATGGATGGATGGATGGATGGATGGATGGATGGATGGATGGATGGATGGATGGATGGATGGATGGACGGACGGATGGACGGAGGTATGGAAACAGAGACTGTCTGGCAGCAGAGCTGTTAGAAGGAGCCATGCTGGTGGGCAGGGGTGCCTGGGCTGGCGGGGGTGGGAGAAGCCAGTGGAGTTGTGCGCTTGCTTGCTTTGTCTAGAACAGAATGTCCTCTTTGTGTACAGCCCTCCCTTGTTGGATGACAAGTAACCAACAACGTGTGTGCAGTCATCCAGAAATACCTCGTAGTGAGATCCGTGCCTGTACTGTCTGATAAGATTCTGGAGCGCAAACTGAGACACTAGGCTCGAGTGCCTGAGCGATCGCCGTGGGCGGACGCATTTGCATGCTCGACGTCTAAACCCTCCACCGCTTGGTCCAGAGGTTTCAAAAACGGAGGTCTCGGTCTCAAGAGGTGAAGCGAGACCGAAATCAAAGGCGTGACAGCCAGCGTGCGATCGGGCCAGCGATGGGGAGCATCTGAGTTTGCGCTAGTGAAACCTCTCACTGCCCCCATTTAGTTTGATGTGAAGACCACACAGCTGACGCCCACCTTCAGCAGCGGAGCCAGGTGGCCCCAAAAGCACAGTGGCAGAGCATGAGTGCAATGCAAGTCAATCAGGGTGATGTGCATTCAAATGTGCATCACTGACTCATATAGAGAGACAACAGGAACATCACTTTATGTGTCTGTCTGCTGCTCTGGACCTTTGCAATAAAGCCTCACTCCACAGGCGTCATTTGACATTATTCTGTTGACAAACTCTCGCTAAAACTTTTGTTTTCTCTCAGGGTCTTGGTGCCGAGCCACATGAATCTCACTCCCACCACGAGAATTGAAGTCAGCTGGTCCTAAGAGTTGCTATTCATCCACAGAACACACAGATTAAGCAGAGATACAGTACACACACTGGAGGGGACGCACAAACACGCAGCCGTGCACAATGTGTACAGTGGCATTCATTCTGTTTTGTTGCTCACAGCGCTATTCTATTCTCTCAGCCACAATCTGGCCAACACACACACACACACACACACACACACACACACTGATAGACTGTCTATCTGTGTGGGAATGACTCACCTCCTCCACCTGGAGTAGAGCCAAGGCTTTCTCACCTCCTCCCCCTTCATCTGCGTGAGCCCTTCACTTCACTCACTCCAGCTCCACTATGGAAGCATTTCAATCATTCAAATTAGCTGTAATCACAGCCAAAGGCATGGAGTGGGAATGGCACCACGTCACTCTGCACGCTCAAGAACACTTAATACATTGATTTTATATTGAGCGCGTTGCGTTTCAAAGGAGAGACAGGAAAAGCAACAGGGGAGGCTGGGAGGAAATAAATAAGCCACGCGTGCTTCCCAGACAAAGGGTGGAAGCGGGGACGAGAGGCCAGCGCTTTAATGAGCGGCCACAATAAGACTGCCTTCAGTTCTGAGCCCTGACACGCGGGAGCCGGTGCATCAGAGGCACCAGCTGCAGTCTTAGACGTAATGATACAAATTACTGGCTTGGTAATGTGCAGCTTAGCCACGAGCGTTAGCCCCTCGGCAGCGCTGTGGACAGCAGGACGACGGGACGCGTCCACAGGACGTCTCATCCACATCACGCTCTCCCTCTCTAATCCGCAGCAGCTCCTGCAGACTCATATCAGGAGACTCCTACTCACAGCCCTCCCACACCCTCTCCGTCCCCCCACGCACCCGCCCTCAGATCCACTATCTGTCCACCTCCACACTCAGCTCGTGGACAAACCCAGAATAACAATGCGATCTCTCGCGCCTTAAAGGCGCACGGGCAGCGTTGCGCCTTCCAGCTCCCAGACGCGCGACATCACGACGGGAGGGACACAGGGCACTCGCCTCACGTGCAGACCAGCGGCACAGTACGTACAGTGCATCGATCCGCGTTACGCAGTAAGCAAATGACCATGAATAAATCATCGCGGGAGATAAACAAAACAGGCACCGCAGCGAAATTCGGCCAGTGAAGCGTCGACGCCGAGCCCATGCAAAGCCGCTGCACGGGAATGGCAATCAGCACCGAACAGGGAGTCAAGAGCAGGACACAGCACTTGTAGACTGCAGTCAATGAACCTCTCAGAGGATGAGCTGGTCCAGACTCCAGCATGGGTTTGCTTACAGTGCCCCCTACAGGCACAGGAGGGGAAGTTACACTAATGACACGGCAAAATACACAATAAAAGTCTGCAAGCAAATCTGCAGCCATGCATCTGACTATACATGATATAGTGTTTCTGTTCTGTGGGTTTCAAACGATTTTTCTTCTGTGAATCCTATTTACTCTTCGTATCTCGGCAAGTTCTCACCTGACTGAAGTTGCTGGCGAAGTTTGACAGGTCTAAGTCAACCGCAATGGAAAACTGTGGTGTTGCACAGGAAGCCGTGAGGTGCGTTCGTGTGTGGGAGGTGCTGAGGTAGTTCAGACGTTCGAGTGCTTACTGCAGCGCTGAGTGCTCCTATTTTTAACCCCACTGTGGTCTTAGCTTTCTAATCTTAATTGCCTGCACCGAGCGCATTTTGTTTGTAGAGACGCTGCAGCGCTGCATTTCTGCAGGGTGATCTGCATGTGAAGTAAACAACGGACGACCCCTCGCCTTCGCCCTTTTATTTCGTACCTTTATTCTCTCGACACTGTCCGTTTTCCATTCAGGCACGGCAGTGACATTTTCCATGGAGCTGAAGATAAAGATCTCTGTCAAGGGCCGTTTTAGCGACATTCTCACGCTGCCACCACACGCTGCATAGATACAGCCACTGTTGTTGAGCACAACTCATTACATGCTGGTTGCACCCACAGCATTTAACCAGTACATTAACTATTACATAACTCACCTCTCCAGCTTGTTGTGCTCAGGTGGCCCAGGGGGATATTTTACTTCACCTAAATGCACTTTGTTACACTTTACCCTGCTCGTGCCCTCGGGCCTGTTTCCCAGCACCTGGTTGCACATGTCTGGGCAGGATAAGCACAAATAACATTAAGGACTGTCTTTTATTAGCCAGCCCTTCTCAGGCACAATGGTGTTTACCTCACCATTAACTTTATCAGTGCTGCTGGCAGGACTAAACATCTCATGTGAAAGAAACAAGGTGATGACAGCTAAGCGGGGGGTAACTTGCCTTTGATGTGGCCCTGTTGTATTGTGAAACAAAGTAATATAATATCAGGTCAGTTGTTTTAACATTTAAATGAGTCAAGTGTGTTGTTATTGATAAAAAGTAAATCAATAAAAAACAGCATAAAAAAGTGGCATATGTGAAAAGACTGAAGTGAATTACAGAGCAATATATTTTTTTATAAAATAAGGATGAATAATTATTTAAATGTTATAGTTTTAATGTCATAGTACAGTACCAAGAAAAGCATCTTACTGAAATATCACCTCAATGCAAAAGGTGATTTATCAATGATGAGTATATATCATAAAATACAGTACAGATAAAACTATGTGTTTGTTTCAACAAAGTTTAAAAAAAACAATCTTGTCTAAAGTCGAATTTCCTGTTTAAAGCTCTTACTCTGAAATAGCCACTTCCTGTCTGTCTCTCTGGCCTAAGCTCACCGTCCCCCTGTATAAGCAGCTCCTTGTCTCTCTTTCGGTTGCCAGGTCACCTGCTCCTGTCGAGGGAGCTTTTTCAGCGAGCTGCCATCGTGTTGGTGTCCCGTTAATGACCTTTCCTGCCGGCTGAGCTGTCTGCCCAGAGCGATGCCCTTTGGTAGAGGGAGTTAAATATATGATAATTTGACCGGTTCTGTGTAATGACGCTGTCTCTGTCTCTCTGTCTATTTCCTGGTTTGGTGGTCTGAGAGTTTTTCACTTTGTCTGTTCTTATAGTGTTTTGGGGGGGATTTGAATTTGATTCTTCTTCTTGTCCTAACCTTGTGTTATCTGGGTTAGTGTTAGGGCCGGCCTTGGTGATCTAACCAAAATATCCTGTTATGTCCAGCAGCTCCTGTGCACTCCTGCTACCACCTGCCTTTTAGTGCTAGAAACGCTCTACTCCTTCAACAGCAGCCATTGATAGATTCAGAATCAGGTAACACATGGAAATGGCCTGACGATGGCGCTAAAGTCAAGCTGATTGAATCTAAGACGCTTGCTTCCGCCCCAAAGCATCAATGCACCCAAACATCAATACTAATAGTGACAGTGTCCTATGTTTAAAAATGCAGGTCGTAAATGAACAGACGTTATTATACTGTTATTTATCTAAGTCTCAGGAATGATTGTGGCTTTATTCATTATTAACTAAACAGCGTCACCATCATTTTACAATGATATTATTATTCTTTTAATAATCATAAAGTGCCCAACTAAGAGCTGACCTGCCTGTTATGGGTTGTTCATTAATTATACTGCCTGTTCATAAACACAAATAGCTACAGTGTCATGGATGAAAAGGCAATAGGTAACTGTACCGTATTTAATCTGTTGGTGTGGTGGTATGTGCAAAATGATTAGGAGCAAAAACAGGGGACAAAATGTTGTCAATACCTTATTTATTTAGAACAAATGTATGACGTCAAATGAATATATTGTTGTTTTGTAGCCTGATTATACAGTATAAGGAACTATATTTTTTTACAGTAACTACCTTTTTAATGGGTAGAAAATGTAGCAGAAGAATAATACAACCAACTAAATGATAGCAGTTAGTAATTTGTTTTACAGTCAACTGCTTGTAAAAGCAATTAAAGCATTCTGAATTTAAGCTGCGCTGCTTTTTTGTAGATCGAATTGATCCAATCTTTATAGTCAGAAATTTTGGTGTAGGAGTATATTTGGGGGACAACCGAAGGGTCGCTTCCTGCGGACATAACCCCAAAAGCCCTCCCATCCTCACAGACCAACGGACTGCCGGAGTCCCCCTGCAAACACACACATAGCCAGCAACAGTGAACAGTAGTACTGTGCGTCTATATTGGTAACAGATGTAATAAACATGTACAGATAACTGTTTGTACCTGCCCTGGGCCGTTCCTTCCCTCTGAACAGTATGAGTGTTTCGTACAGTTCGGATTCTCAACAAGTGTCACGTTCACTTCCATGAGGACAGGACTCTTTGAGTTTGGGTATTTGTCACTTCTTCCCCAGCCAGCGATTGCACATGATTTGGGTAGAGAACCATCACCTCCGTCTGCAAGACGTATGGGTTGCACGTTTTTGTTGAAACGCGCCTTGGAATTTAACTTGAGGAGTATGAAAACAGAAATCATTATAGAAAACAAACTAGGTTTGAGAGTCTCCCTTTAATGCATTTGACCACAAACTTTTGTTTTACCTTCAGAAGCATGATGTCATTGCTGCAATCACTTGCATCATAGTTTTCATTTGGAAAGGCGTGTTCTACGGATATATTCTGTACATCTTTAGGTTTTGAAACTCTGTGAACTCCAAGCAAGACGTTGTAGGAGCTAAAATGACAAAAGACAAGCACAGGTCTGAAAATATACATATACCAGTAAAGCAACAGTTTAATGAAATCACACACTCTTTCAACATCCTGCCTGAAGTTTGGCTGCTGCGCTCCTACAGTGATGAGTGTGTGACAGAGCATGGGCTTCAACATAAAGTGTGTGGCACTGACTCGGCTTGGCAGTGGGCTGCGGTCATGACAAAGTCCTCGTTGAGGAGGAAGGCTCCACAGGTGAATGATTTCCCCTCCTGCACGTGCCCCTTCAGGTACACCATGTACGGCCTGCTGTGTGGCACAGCCTCACGACCCCCAAAGATGTAACTTGTGTGAACTGGAAACACAATAAATATGAATAATCAACATATCAATATGCAATGAAAAATGTGGTGCCTTTCACATTCTACACTCACTGACCAATTGCAGACAGTACCTGATCCTCACTAAACAAAAGTGTGATTATTATAATTTTTCTTTGTGCATGAAATTATTTGCTCCAAAAGCTTGACTTACCTTGGTCACCAAGGATCAGTGCGAGTAGAAGTATGGTCAGTTCAGATTTGACAGACATGACGAGATCTGGGTTCGGTCCGGTCCTGACGAGCAGTGGCACACGAGTGTCAGCTTCAGTCTGTGAATGTTCTCGTGTATTAGAGAGGGGAAGGAAGTGTTCAGCGTTTGTGGTTATGAGTCACCATCGTCTTTGGAGCTGAACTCATAATTCCACAATTCCAAATAAATGAATAATTATCAAGGTCTGAGAGTTTAGGGACAGTTCCATCAGCTGTATCATTCTATTCCTCTGTGGTAACTCACACCCAAAATATCTGCTGTCATTTGTTGCTCAGGGTCATGGCTCTGCCAAAATGTATATAAAACCAAATATTATTATTAATAACAATGATAATTAAAAGATAAGAAGAATGATGTGCCAAATAATCAACCAAACAAGCATTCATTCTACCTAAGTTCTTGTTGAACTGTGAAACTGCTGTTTATCACTTTGAGTGTGCAACAGCAAATATCTGCTGACTACCAGATCTCAGCACGATAACAGTTCTCACCACTGCAGCAGGAGGAAAACGGTGTAACGCTGCAGACTTGCTGTTCAAAACAAAACAATTCACATTTCAGATGCACCATGATGATGATGTGTAATTGGTTTATGACATGCCATTAGCAGCCGTCTGCATGCGCTGCCTGTTTGTGGTTGTTTCTGGAGTTTAGCAAGTAAAAACTGCCTCATTGAGCCAAAACCCGTTTGCTATGTGAAACAGTGTTCTGAGGTTGATCTCTATGTTCTGACCCTGTTGACCCTGACACTACCATGTTTGGAACCTTTGACTTTACTTTCATGAAGTCGCCTTGACCGAAACTAAGTGTAGCAACTAGACGTACGCTACCTCTGTGATGGGCGTTAAACCAGACCAGTCACTTGGAGGCAGACGAGATCAGAGCAGACATTTACAGATTTTTGCAATCATTCAATCTATTGTTATTGATCTACTGCTGAATCTCCTTCTGCAGTACTGCCATAAAATGAGTTCAAAGAATAAAGGCTTTACAGGACCAGAGAAAGAGGGATTTTATAAACCTGTAAAAGAAGTGTTGGATGAATGTAGTCAAGAGACTGTCATCTTCTAGACCAGCGCATCCTGTGCTTGAAATCTTATCTTAAGTAGATTACAGATACTATTAAACAGGAATTAGCCTCAGTTCACCACGGATGGCCATTGTGATAAAGCTTCGGTTGCATGAAGCTGCTTGAATGCGGAGTGAGTGGCTGCAGCATACTGAATAACACAAAAACAGGGGTTGCGAGCAGTAAATGGAGGCTCAGGTCACACTAGTGTCATGGGGCTCAAACTCACCTCCTACTGAGAACGTCTTACTATGCATACTAGAACTGTACTAGAAGAGACAGTATGAGGAGCTTCTTCTCATGTCTGTAGCAGCATGGTCTCTGATACCCAACCCCTGGGTTGGACTTACTTCTACTCTGAAGTTGCACACGATAACAGCTGGGCTAGTGTGTGCTTGCTCATAGCTCCCCAGGATAGTCGCCACATGTTGGAGTTTTACCAAGGATGCCCTGCACCTTCTGGTCAGGGATAGGTCACTCTGGTGCCTGTCGTGGTGGTAATCCCTGAACCCAATGATGTACGCCAGATGCAAAGGAATGCCATCAAGCTAAAGAAGAAGTCCTATCGTGTCTGGATGACTTGTGGGACTCCTGAGGCAGCTGGTTGGTACCAACTGGCCAAGCGTGCAAGTTCGCAAGCTCCTCAGTAGCAGAGCATTGGGGATGGATGAGATCCTGAGTACCTCAAGTCTCTGGATGTTGTGGTGCTGTCTTAGGTGACACACCCCTGCAACATCAAGTGGAAGTGAGAGACAGTTCCTCTGGACTGGACAATCGGGGTGGTTGTCCTTCTTCATAAAAAGGGGGACAGGAGAGTTTGTTCCAACTATAGGGGGATCACGTTTCTCAGCCTCTTCAGCCTCTCCCTCTACTGGAGAAGAGAATTTGGCTGATAGTCGAACCTCAGATACAGGAGGAACAATGTGGTTTTCGACCTGGTGGTGGAATGCTGGAACAGCTCTACATCCTCACCAGGGGCTGAAGGGTTGTGGGTGTTTGCCCAATCAGTCCACATGTGTTTTGTGGACATGGTTCTTGACTGGAAAAAGGGTAGTTTGCTCTCTCCAGGTTGGAAGAGAGTGGAGGACTTCAGGTATCTTGGGGTTTTGTTTTACGGGTGAGGGGACAGACGGATCGGTGCGGTGCGGTGGCCGCAGTAATGCGGTCGTTGTGTACCGGTCCGTGGTGGTGAGGACCTCTGTCACCCAGGAGGAGCTCTGAGTAGAGACGCTGCTCCTCCACATCTGTTTTGGATGCCTCCTGGATGCCTCCCTGGGGAGATGTTCCGGGTATGTCCCACCAGTAGGAGGTCCTGGAGAAGACCCATCAATCTTCATGCAATACCTTTTGATTTCAAGAATCAAGATTCAGGGCGGCACAGTGGTGCGGTGGGAAGCACTGTCGCCTCACGACTAAAAGGTCCTGGGTTCTCCAGCTTCCTCCCACAGTCCAAAATCATGCATTAGGTTGATTGGTTTCTCTCCATTGCCCGTAAGTGTGAGTGCGTGTGTGAATAGTTGTTTGTCTATGTGTTGCCCAGTGATGGACTGGCGACCAGTCGAGAGTGTACCCTGCCTCTCGCCCATAGCCATCTGAGCTCCAGCACCCCCCGCATATGGGATTAGGCAGTATGGAAGATGGTTGGATGGATTAAAGATTCAAATATTTTTATTAATACCAGAGGAAAATTATCTGCACCCTTTGATCGCTGTCACAGTTAGAGGTACACACAAGAAGGTAGGGAGATTAAAAGTAAGAATGCTAACACATCTACACACACTCACATGTATTTACGAGCTAAAGTTTTATTATACATGCATGGATGAAGATCAGCCCTTATAGAGGTAGGAGGAGTTGTGGCACCGGTAGAAAGGATCTTCGGTGGTGTCAGATCCCTGTGTTCACATCCTGTTTTATTGTGTAGCAGTTCCGGTTTCCAGTCTCATCCCATTAGCTCCAGTCTTACTTCTGGTTTTCATTACTCACACCTGTCTAGAATCAGTAATCACTCAACTGTGTACTTAACCACCACCAGTTCCCATAGCCCGTTGCCAGATCGTTGAAATCCATGACTTCACTTTCCAGCATTCTCTCGTTCAGGTTATCCCGTTACCGACCTGTTTCCGTGTTCCTGACTACCGCTTCTCGTCTGATCCTGACCGGTACTGTAAGTCTGTTGCCTTGGTTGCTGAACTCTGCCTGTTGCTGGAACTGTCTTAGCCTGTCGATTCAAGCCTAGAAATCTGAGCCCTCTGGTTTTGACCCACGACTGTTATTGGACCCGTTCACGCCTGCTCCTTCTGTACTTCAAGACCGTGTTTTCCTGTGCATGACCTGGACTGTCTTTGATTACGAAAATTGCAGGGGGTGGGAGGTGAGAGGAGTTTGACCAGCATCCTCCTCTCAGCTACAGCATGTGGGGGGTCCAGCTCCATCCCCAGAACAGAACCAGCCCTCCTGATCACTTTGTCCATTTACTTGACCTATTGATTTTCATTTGGTGGATTATTACTGTACTTTGTAATAACAATAACGCATTTTATTAATAGGTACCTTTCACTGTGCTTTTACTGCTACTACTGCATCAATTACTGTACTACAATAAATTTTACAGATGAGTGTAGAAACAAACACAAACTAAAAATGTAATTACAAGAATAGGAATAAGAGGAGGATCTGAGGGTGCAGGCAGGTATGGATGACTGTTAGCTAAGGAAGTGTGAGGTTGTGAATGGCACAACATTTCATAACAGAGGTGATGTGAAATCGGAAGCCAAAGGAGAACACGGGTCGTGTAACAGGTCACATGATGAGTTGAAGATTTTTGGGGGGAGACAATATTTCGTAAATAATATTTGTGAACTTCAGCCTCACACAGACAGGAGCTGGGTTGAACAAGTGGCCTCGTGCAGGCTTTTGCCACACTATAGTGGCTGCAGCTGTTGATTTATCTTAAGTAAATTTAGATATATTTATATTCTGAAATTATGCTTTTTGTTACTGTTGTTTTTACACTAATTTATATGGAAGAATTTAAATATTGCAGCACTGGCCTGTAGTGTTAAGAAGTTTTTTTAAAATCACTCTTTTTGGTATAATGAAAAAATAAAGAATCAGAATCAGCATTAATGGCCAAGTTTGCACAGGAAAACCAATAAATTCTATGTGGTCTGACTCCGTCTTGGTTCCCTCTTGTGACAAATTTTTTTTTTACAATTTTAATTATAGTTATTTAAAAAAAATGAACAAATAAAGAATATGAACTGTAGCTCACTGTGTCACAATCAACTGTGGTTATTGCACGTGTATGTTAATATCTGTGAAGAGTCATTGAGTCACTGTCTTGTGGGACCGGTAGAGTTCAGTTCAGACACAGCGGGAATAAGCTGACTCTGGGTCTGCTGGTACTGGTGGTTATGGCTCTGTGAGACCTGCCAGAGGGAGGGAGTTTGAACAGTTTGTGCGCAGGGTGTGTGGGATCAGCAGTGATGCTGACAGCCCGTTTGTCTGGCCTGGTGCTCAATAGAAGGAAGCTCAGTCCCAATGATCTTCTCTGCTGACGGACCACCCTCTGCAGTCTGTGTCTGTCCTGCTTGGTGTCTGAGCCAAACCACACAGTGATGGAGGTGCAAAAGACAGACTGGATGATGGAAGTATAGAAGACAGTCAGCAGCTCCTGGAGCAGGTTGAACTTCCTGAGTTGTCTCAGAAAGTACAACCTCTGCTGGAGCTTTTTGCAGACTGTCTGTGTGGGGGGCCTCTTCAGGTCCGGTGTGGTCAGGTGTGGACCCTAGGAACCTGAATGAGTCCGCAGTTGACACTGTGTTGTTGTGGATAGTGAGGGGGGCAGGTGGTTATTCCTGAAATCCACCGTCATCTCCACAGTCTTGAGCGTATTAAGTTCCAGCTGGTTCTGACTGCACAACTGGACCAGCTGCTCTACCTCCCGTCTGTGTGCAGACTCATCACAGTCCTGAATGAGCCCAACGACGGTCCTGTTGTCTGAAGACTTCAGGAGTTTCACAGACGGGTTCCTGGAGGTGGAGTCGTTGGTATAAAGGAAGAAGAGCATTAGGGAGAGGACGCACCCCTGTTGTGCAACGGTGCTGATGGTGCCAGATGTGATGCTGCCCAGCCTCACCTGCTGCCTCCTGTCAGTCAGGAAGCAGGCTGGTTCAGTTTGTGGTGGAGTTCTAGGGGTGATGGTATTGAAGGCTGAGCTGAAGTCCACAAACAGGATCGTGGCATATGTGCCAGGGAGATCCAGGTGCTGCAGGATACAGCATCATCATCTGGCCGTTCCAGGGTCAGGATCACAGGCTCTCAGCTCTCAGAACCCATTACATTGATGGTTCACAAGGAGGCAGTGTTGTCTTTTGTTAACACATTTGTTAATTCCCATTCAACAAGAAATGAGTACCGGCATCCTGACAGAAGGATTTATTTACTGCTGCTATAAAACACACCTGAATTGGTTCAATGAATTGAACCTGAAAGGTGTTTGGTATTTGTGTACCGTAAAAAAACAGAACAGGATCCAGATGAACCAAAGGATCAGTTGTGTATGAAATAATGGATGTAGAATGGTGAGGATCAGTGGAAGTACTTTAGTTTTCAGCTCATAACAAATGCATATGTTACAATACTGTAATACTGTGACTGGATCAATATATGCTTCCATAACATTATTCACAAAAAGGGTGAGGCAGACATTGGTGCATGAGCAATGCCTCTTGTAAAGGCCAGGGTGATGAGAGGACCTACACCCAGCCAATGACTGGAGGAAGGAAACCTAGTAACAAAGGAGCCTACAGCACGTGCACGACCTGAGCAGCCTACACAGAACCCCTCAGGCAGAGCCACAGCAGCCACAGAGACGACGCCCGAGGCCAGAACGGACCACTGTTGAGTCAATGCCTGTGCACCCCAGGGGCCCACCCCACATCACCCCATCAGCCTACAGGAAGGAACACCAAGCTTTGAAGACATGATGCTTTCGCTTTAACAGCCTTGGGTCTGGTGGGGAGTCAGATAGGATGGAGCCAGAGAACGGGTGTAAAAGACAAACATATATCATAAACTTTTAATCAGTCAAATGAAACATCAGATGTTGTAAACTTAATGTACGTGAAGGCACAAGAGATTAGTTGTTTGTGTAAGAATGTTTAGTATCGCACCTAACCAGCACATGACGACTGTGTTGGATAAGAAAAAGCACAATGGCACATTTTTTCCATTCCAGCCCTCACCCTCCACATCTTCTCCATCTCTTCTTTCAGCCCTCGGTACTTTTCATGATCCTTGTTCCTGATGTTGCTATCTAGGATTGCTACTTCTATCACTACAGCCTTGTTCTCTTTTTGCCCACCACTACAAGAGCATGCGAGCTTGTAGGAATAAGAACACTCCAAGGAAGGCTGAATTTGGAGCATGTCGTATATGTATGATATTAATATTTTTATTAATATTTAAGGAAAAAAAACTTTGTAACCGCCCTGGGCCTTCTCTCCCACAGAACTGTAGGAGTGTTTCTTATAGCACCTCTGATCCTTAAAAAGTGTCGCGTTCACATCCATGAGGACAGAAGTCTTTGATTTGGGGTATTTGTCATTTTTTCCCCAGCCAGCGATTGCACATGATTATCACCTCCATCTGCAAGATGGATGGGATGCATGTTTTTCTTGAGACGCGCCTTGGAAATCAATTTGAGAAGTATGAAAACATAGAAATCAATATAAGAAAAACGTAAGGTTTGAGCGTCTCTCATTCATTACAAAAGGGTTTTGATAACTTTAATTTTACCTTCAGAAGAATGATGTCATTGCTTTATTCACTTGCATCATAGTTTTCATGAGGAAATGCCTGTGACACTGATATACATGTATTTTGTACAACTTTAGATTTTGAGGCTTTGTGAACTCCCAGCAAAACACTGCAGGATCTGAAATGACAAAAACCAAGCACCGAAATTGTGCCATTAAAAATGGTTAAATCAACAGTAGCAGTACGAATCTAGTGGCCCACGAACACTGAGGGGATCAAGGAGACCATCTTTATTAATAAAAACATTATTAGAGTAAATACATTTGATATCGCAAATTTAAATTTAAATTCATACAAATAAGACTGAATTACAGCTTATTTCCCCCTCTCTGGTCAAATGACACCCCTCCTCCCATTCACTACGTGGTTCTGTCCGTCCACCTGGATCCCAAAGGCTCCCGACTGAGTGAGATCAAGTTGCAGTGGTTGTGCACTTGAAAAGTTCAGTTATACTTACAGTACAAATACATAATTATTCAAAGTACAAGTTGTAGGACATGAGCTGCTACCTTTTCACCTCATTGCTAAAGCTAGCTTACAAAGGGGAAAATACCTCTAAGATGTGCTATTTGACAGGAGCGCTCACTCAAACTACTTCCCAAGTTCCAAGTGGCGAGATCTCACTCTGACAGGTTTACAGAATCGATCTTTTAACACTTTTCCTCCTCGCCTGAAAGAGGTCACACTAAATTTAATGGTGTACGTTTTTCACTATTAAAAATGAAATTAATGTAATTTGGACTGAATACTAATACAATTGCTAGCGGCGTGCCTGCCTCTGCAGCAACACATAGATCATTTGTTGCTCAGCGTCATGGCTCTGCCAAAGTGTATATGGATCGAAATATTATTATTAATAACAATAAAAAGAGGAATTATGTATATCCAAATTATCTTTGAATTGTGAAACTGCTGTTTATCACTTTGAGTGTGCAACAGCAAATATCTGCTGACTATCAGATCAGAACGATAATAGTTCTCACCCCTGCAGCAGGAGGAAAACGGTGTAACGCTGCAGACTTGCTGTTCAAAACAAAACAATTCACATTTGAGATGCACCGTGATGATAATGTGTAATTGGTTTATGACATGCAATTAGTCTGGAACCCGTGGGCATGAACACATACTGGGGGCTGGCTTTTGCTGCAGCCGTTTGTGGCTCTTTCTAGAGTTCAGCAAGTAAAAACTGCCTCGTTGAGCCAAAACCCGTTTGCTATGTGAAACAGTGTTCTGAGGTTGATCTCTATGTTCTGACCCTGTTGACCCTGACACTACCATGTTTGGAACAACTTGGAGGCAGATGAGATCAGAGCATTTACATTTACAGATGTTTGCTATCATTAGTCAAGAGACTGTCATCTTCTAGACCAGCGCATCCTGTGCTTGAAAGCTTATCTTAAGTAGATTACAGATACTATTAAACAGGAATTAGCCTCAGTTCACCACGGATGGCCATTGTGATAAAGCTTAGCCTGCATAAAGCTGCTTGAATGAGGGAGTGGCTGCAGCATACTGAATAACACAAAAACAGGGGTTGCGAGCAATAAATGGAGGCTCAGGTCATACTAGTTTCATAGGCCTCACACTCACGTCCTACTGAGAACTTCTTACTATGCATACTAGAACTGTACTAGAAGAGACAGTATGAGGAGCTTCTTCTCATGTCTGTAGCAGCATTCTTTTCATCCTCTTTTTTGTGTAAGTAAAATATTTTTTGAAGCAGACTCTGTATCCAGTTCACGCCTCTATTCTTCAGAATGTGGCTGTTGATCAGTCATATCCGTTTCAGTCTCGCCTGGACCAGTTATCTTAATTGCAGATAACACGAAGTACAGATCTATTTCATCTGAGTTGTGCAACAACAATATCTTGTTTCTTGGTAATTAATTCTGTGTTTTATCTCTGTCAACATCAAGCAGTGTATTTCTGGAATGAACATTTGCACTTACGACTGTACTTAATACTGTGGTCTGGGTGGTCAGGCTATCTGTCTTAGCTCTGATGTTAGCAAGTAATTCATTTAGTTTGTTCACAAGGAAACAGTCTCAGAGTTGATGTATGGATGTTTCTTAAAGGGAAAACAGAGGGAACAGATAATCTAAAGAGTTACTGATGTCAGAGTTACCAACAGTTTCATGATCGATGTCTTTTATCATTGAATTCAGTTATGTTCATTGTTATTCTTGTGTTGTAAGGTCCTGCAAGAAACGTATGGCTTGTCATCCGAGATAGAAGACCATAATAAGGAACAGAAAAATTAACAAAACAATCAAACAAAAGACTAAAAATTAGCTTAACACAAACATAACTCGGCCCTCTGCACGTCTAACATGGGAAACAACGTGCGGGTGGAGGAGAGGGACCGAGAGACAGAACGGCTGCCAGAGCAGGGATCCTGACATAAATTAAACATTTCCCTCATCTGCAGGTCAGGAGGGACACTCAGCATCAAATTAGGCTGAAGCGGTCGTTGTAATGCTCCTTTGAGGATTCCCTGGGCCATCCATGACCTATTCCCATCCGGAAGCTCCCATAGCTCAGACGGCAATTCAGTAGTTTACTGAGGCCTTAAAGTTGGGCCTGATTTTCTAAGGGAGCCATTCTGTAGTAAAACTCCTCAATCTTAATGCAGTAAAATTTGATTTACACAACCTGATTTTCATTTGATTGGATTATTACTGTACTTTGTCTAATACAGTATGTTAATAACAATAATGCATTTTATTTAGAGGCACGTTTCATTCTTTCACTGCTACTACTGCATCAACTACTACAATAAATTTTACGGATGAGCGTAGAGACAAACACAAACTAAAAATGTAATTACAAAAATAGGAATCAGCGAAGAGGATCTGGGGGTGCAGGCAGGTATGGACGACTGTTAGCTAAGGAAGTGTGAGGTTGTGAATGGCACAACATTTCATAACAGAGGTGATGTGAAATCGGAAGCCAAAGGAGAACACGGGTCGTGTAACAGGTCACATGATAAGTTGAAGATTTTTGGGGGGAGACAATATTTCGTAAATAATATTTGTGAACTTCAGCCTCACACAGACAGGAGCTGGGTTGAACAAGTGGCCTTGTGCACGCTTTTGCCACACTATAGTGGCTGCAGCTGTTGAGTCATCTTAAGTAAATTAGATATATTTATTTTCTGAAATGATGCTTTTTGTTACTGTTGCATTTTACACTATTACATATGGAAGCAAAGAATTTGAATGTGCATTGGCCTGTAGTGTTAAGAAGCTATTTTAAAATCACTCTGTTTGGTATAATGAAAAAGTAAAGGCAGACACTGTGAGGCTCAGCCTGAATCTCTGGCTGTTCCAGGGTCAGGATCACAGGCTCTCAGCTCTCAGGACCCATTACATTGATGGTTCGCCAGGAGGCAGTGTTGTCTTTTTTAACAGATTTGTTAATACCTATTCAACAAGAAATGAGCACCGACATCCTGACAGAAGGATTTATTTACTGCTGCTATAAAACACACCTACAGTTGAGTCTTTCTCAGTTGTTCTAGGTAAGAATAAAATGCATATGTAACGTTTACAGGTTGGTGCCACATTGAAGGGCAGGATCATGAGTGGACAGGACATTTGTGATTCACATTGTAATTAGTTTTTGACTTTGTATGAATTGAACCTGAAAGCTGTTTGGTATTTGTGTACCATAAAAAACAGGCTCCAGATGAACCAAAGGATCAGTTGTGTATGAAATAATAAATGTAGAGTGGTGAGGATAAATGGAAGTACTTTAGTTTTCAGCTCATAACCAGTGCATATGTTACAATACTGTAATACTGTGACTGGATCAATGTATGCTTCCATGCTGGGTCATGGTCCATTTGATCCAGCCGTTATTCTCGGGGATCTTAGCATAGCGATATATGGTTGGACCTCCTGAGCTCGGCTTGAAGTTGGAGGACACCACTCCGAAGGCCTTTCCGTCCTCACAGACCAGCGGACCCCCAGAGTCTCCCTGGAAGAACAGTACATACAAAGTGAATACATCTGACACGTGACTAGAGTCTGCTTGTCTGTGAGATCATGAATACATGCGTTTACCTCAGCAGGCCCTGTTTTCCCCTGGGAGCAGTAGAAGCGCTCCATAGTACACAGCTTATAGTCAATCAGTGTCACGTTAACTTCCAACAGCACGGTGGACAGATAGATGGTGTCCTTGTGGCTCCTTCCCCAGCCGGACACGATGCATTGTTCAGGCAGAGAGCCGTTATCCCTCTCGGCCAGGGCGAGGGGTTTCACATATTCGTTGAACTGAGCCTTAGAGCTCAACTTGTACAAAGACACACGAAAACGACAGATTGGAGGTTTAAATATTGGTGACGTCAAGTTATTCCATCCTAATTAATTTCCTGTTGTTTATTGTGAAAAATAAATATTTTTCAAACATGAATATTAGTGCCAGGATTTCCTCACCTTGAGAAGCATTATATCATTATTAAAACTGTTCTTATTGTAGTTTCTATTTGGAAAAGCTTGCTCCACTGATATGTTCTGCCTTTTCTCATGAATGTTTAGGGAATTGTGAACTCCTAGTAAGACAGTGTAAGACCTGAAATGACAAGGAAACAGCACATTTATGTCACCTGGGTATAAATCAAATGTTATGAACATCTATTAAATCAGACTATAATCACTGACAATCATGCATGCTGCACTGACTTGGCTTGGCAGTGGGCCGCGGTCATCACAAAGTCCTCATTGAGAAGAAAACCTCCGCAGTATTTTGTCTGGCCGTTCTGCATGAGCATCTCCAAAAGGGCCATGTAGGGCCTGCTGTGTGGCACCGCCTCACGGCCGCCAATGATTCTCCCTGTGTGAGCTG
This sequence comes from Betta splendens, assembly GCF_900634795.4. Classification (NCBI taxonomy): domain Eukaryota; kingdom Metazoa; phylum Chordata; class Actinopteri; order Anabantiformes; family Osphronemidae; genus Betta; species Betta splendens. Next base: position 25,818,891 of record NC_040884.2, read on the forward strand.
GAGGGAGAGGTGCTACTGGTAATATCATACCGAATTCCCTATATAAACGACCACATTGGGGCAATGCTCAAGGGCTTCTTAGGCTGAACACAGCTTGTTCTCACGCCCGCACCCGATACTCATACATAGTGTACAGCATCAGCAGCACTGAGGAGCAGCTGCAGTCCCTCCATAAGTATTACACAACATAACAGCAGAGTGTATGAATGATGCATTGGTGGTGAGGTATTAAAAGAGCCAAGTATTCGATCAAACCCATCAAATCATAATTAATGTTTCTTCACTTACCTTGATCATTGAGAATCAGCAGAAGAACAGCTGCCGCCAGTCTGTAGTGGCCCGACATGACAAGGCCTCGGTCCAGCTGAGCTGTCAAGGAGCAGTGATCTAAATCGGTGACAGTTTCAGTCTTTAAAGGCTTGTTTCCTCGTGCCACAGAGAAAAGGAAGTGTGTGAAAATTTGCATATGCAAAACATGTGGCTTTGAACCACATACAGTGCGGCGCCAAAAAAGGACAACGAATAAAATACGTCCCGTCAGTTACTGTATGTGTTGACATTTGTTACGTCCTGAATCATTTATGCCAGTGCTCAGTCGGGCCTGCAGTTGCATTGTCCGTAGATGTCACCTCATAAGTATTCAACTGACCACCAGTTTTACCTTGTAATTGAGAGAAATGGATCCAGAGCATAAATCAGATCAGCGATCACAATTGTTACGCTGCCGCTTCTGTGGCCACGCATTTGGCTTCAAAGGTCTTTATTCACGGTCAAAGCTGTGGCTTCCTCAGAGGAGCCTCTTTGTCTGATGCACAAACCCAAAGGTAACATTACTCTGATGCCATCGCGTCATGGGACGCTGCGTGCAACTCAGATTGGGTTTCTGCGTTTTACAAAAGAGCCAGACTGTAATATTTGTGTAACAATAATCCAATTACAGAATCAGTTTGTCACTGGCGGAGTGTTTTAAGCTTAGGCCAACTTTATTGTAAAGAAAAGAGAGGTAAAAGATCCAAAGTGTGAAATTCAGTCTGAGTTCAGTTTGACTGAGGTTCTAGAATGAACGGATAAGTGAAGAAGTAAAGGTTACATCCTGTGTCTGAACCCACACGAAGACTATACATCATCACCTATAGTTTAAATGGACGCAAAGACACTTTCTTGTATTAAAGGAGTTTTTTTCAGTCCGAGTTCCTGGTTTCAGGGCAGCAAGGGAGCTGTGGATGCAGAGAGGAGCTAGGCAGAACGGAGAACACCATTCACCCCTCACATTTATGGGGTCCTGGTTTGACCATTGGACGATCGAGGAATGTTCATAAAAGCATCAATCTCAGTAAAAATTACATGTTTGTTTTGAAGAGAGGAAAACGGCAACAATTAAAGCCAAACAGACAGAAACAGACGTAGCTCCACGGTCATAATAGATCAAACCAATGGCTTTAACTGGAATCACATATGCTAACAGAGGTTTATGGCCTGTGGGATGTGCAGATGTGGTACTGCTATGAACATTTGGCCCGGTTCGAGCTGACACATGTCTCTGCTGTTGGAAAAGGATTTTTGCTTTTTCGCATGTGACGTTTTGTGAAAAATTCGAAGATTCTAAAAAACAGTTGCACAAAAAAACATTTACTTTCCCTTGTTTTACCTGAATTAGCAGCAAGACACTTCGCACTAAATTCTAGTGCCGTTCCATGACTGCCCACTGCTCCCCAGGAGAAGGGTTAAAATGCACAGGGTAAGTTAAATTATTAATATGGTGCCAATAATAATAAACTGTAAATAGGTTTATGATCACAAATTGTGATTTTTGATTGTGATTTATTCATTTATTCATCTGACCCAACTCTGGTGCCTGACCCTCTGGTGCCTGACCCTCTGGTGCCTGACCCTCTGGTGCCTGACTGCGGCTCTGGTGCCCTGCTGATGCCCTTGGTGGTAATTAACACATTGACTGATGATTGAATCATGTTAACACTGAGCTACATCCGGTGTGAACTCCTACACATTTAAGCACAGAGCAAATCAGCCTGATTGTATTTATCTGCTGCTCACAGTCATTTAGGCCCCACAAACAGGCAAACAGGCACGTAGACACTTAGTCACTGGCGATGCAATCAGTAATGAATATTTCCATTCTTGAACTGAAGCTCAAACTCAAAGACTCCAGGTTCAGCTCGTTTTAGGGCTGCACGTGTAATAATCAATACAAATCTCAAAAAGGTTTAGAAGCAGCTGGAAAGATGATCATTCATAAGCAGGTTTGGCTGCTGCTCCACGGAACCAATGAAGCTATTTACATCCAAGTCAGGCTTTGGGTGTTTGCCTTAGATATGTGCTGTTCTCATTATCGTTGACAGTGTACGAGAGCATCCAATACCGCGGAGGAGGACGTAGAACCGCACAGTTCTTTTGATTTGGACAGTGAGCGCGTGCATCTTGTGAGTAATGCAGCCTAGTTTCATTCCCTGCTTCCATTTGAGCGAGAAAGAAAAAATGCTCAGACATGTTTTTGGAGCAAATGCGTTTGTTGCAGCGCTGTTGTAGAACTGAAAGGGAAAAAAACGAGACAAGATTTATGTTTGCAGTATTAAAATGAAGCCGTGTGAGTATGTGTGATGGACATATTAGATAAGGAAAAGTAATTTAGGTTCACATTCTTACAAAAGCTTTCAGAATCCTGTTTAACTCTGTGGGCCGTGCCTTCTGCGTTATGTCACGCTGAGCCTGCAACGAGCCAGCGCGACAAGCGGCACATCCTTGAATTGAAAGTCCAAAACGCTGGCAACACTCACACAGTAATAAATACTTTTAATTACCTAGAACCGTTGCACGCAGCGAAGGGGCAAGCGCTTCGACTGGGCCTCGAACAACGTATCCCGTGAGCTCACGGGGAGCGTTTGGGTTCTCAGTGTGTAAAATCCAAAAAACACATGTCGCCTGCTCCAGACATGGGATTCGTATTTAGATGTATCACATTTAAACTAGTATAATAAGAGGATGGGAATTTTCTTCTTTTCCAACCTTTTCACTTTTCTGAAGAATGAACTTTTTCCGACTAAACAGTTAGGCCTCGTATTTGTCCAAGGAAACCGATACCGGTAGCTAAAAGCTTCCCGCTTTCACAAGGCCTTTGTCATTACTGAACCACTAGTCATTACTGAATTAAGAGCGTGTTGTCATAGAGCTGCCTATTAACCCGTCTTAGTCACTCGCATTCCCCTCCCTCACTGCTTCAGCTTTGACTACGCCCTGTGCTCCTCTATGGTACGTCCCGCTGCTGCTGGGTTCACATGCGATGGTGTAAATTACAACAGAGCCGGAGCCAAGATGGCTGCCGCCGTAGGCCTGCGGCTGTCATGGATGGCTGCTCTGGAGCTCCATTGTAAAACACAGCAAATATTTCCTAGCTAGCCGTGTCCAAGACGGGGGTTTACGGCTGTCTGGAATGTTTGGAAAGGTGCGGACAAGGTGAACGAGAGAAGATAAAATGCATCGTTTGGAGATAACACTAGCTTTGGTTGATAGCGTGCGCTGGCTAATTGCCAGGATGTTCTAACGTGTCATTATTAGGTCACGTTGATCAGACCGGGGCCCTGAGTTCCTCAGCTACACTCCATTACCGCTAGGTTTGTACAATCACGAGTTTGTCAAATGAAGAAGTATTGAACGTCCGATTGAGACGTGTGTTGCCTGAAGGTATCGGGAGAAATAATAGACACACACGTGCAAGTGCACGCGCACACACACAATGGGTGTGCGGCGTCTCCTCGTCAGCCTGTGCGTCTGAGCAGCTTCTGAAAGAAAAATGTGTCGGTCAAACCCCCAGGAAACGAACGCAGACCTTAGAAATGATGTTGTATAGGTTTTCACTGTAAGCAGGCAATAAAAGGCGAATACATCAGGCTTTTTCATGGAGGCCAAACTGGGGGTCAGATGCAATTAATGAAATGGTAAGATGATAGGGAGGCCGCTCCTAAAGCTGAGGGAGGTGATGGAAGTGCCAGATGTGGAGGCTGGAAGCAGACACACTCAGACACCATATACATGTACAGTAGCCTGTGCGAGGCGGCGTCCACTTCTGCATTGACTGTGAGCAGATCTTCCTTCCAGTATCCAGCAGGAAGGTGGAATCTTCATGATTGTGATCAAATATTGGTGTCAGTTAGAAAAACGTGCTGTGGAAGGACACGTGCAGGGCAGTGGACCAAGCCTGAAGCCTGTTCAGGGATTTATTTCTCAAACCCTAAATAGATTGGAGCCATCTGACGGAAAGGAGGCTGGTATTCTGGGTATTTGGCAGTCGCTGGGCAGAAGAAAGGAAAGGTGCCGCGATAGAGCGGGGGGTGAGAGCGGTGCGGCGTCTATGCCCACGGTGTGACCTGCCTCCGGCTGGAAGAGGAGTCAGACAGTCTGCGTTCGTCTTTAACCCGCATATTTTGAATGAAGAAAACAGATGAGCGCGTCTTATCGGACGGTTCCTGACAGCTGTTGAACCCGTTTCTTTGTTTGTGTCTGCTCTGTGTGTGTGTGTGTTGGGGTGTTGCACTAATAAAAACGGGACGTGGCCCATTTGTTCCAAACAAGCCACTGCGGTTTCAGTTCCATCCCTCTGATGGCTGCAGTTACATCACCACTGCTGCGCTGCAGACAGATTCATTTACATTGTTAGGTCAGAACAACTTACCCTCGTAGTTTTGCCCTGTTGTGCTGTCCCTCCTCTATGATTTACTGCTACCAGCGGCGTGACATCAACAGTCCGGCCGCTCACTAATGGCGGCCATCTATCAGCGTCTCACCTGCTGCTTGCTGAGCTAACCTGACCCCAGTGGCTCCTGGCTGTTCGCAGCCATTTGGAACTACCGCTTAAAAGGCAGAAATCAGCAGAACCTTCAGCCGGCGTGAATGTCACTATTCCCAACACACACAAATTGGTTATTCTTTCAGTCTGGTTCAGACTAATTGTGGCTCAGACTAATTTTCAGTTTCTGCTCGACACTTGTGCTGCACGCACTGATCACCCAGATTAGCAGCATGGCATCACGATAGGAGCCGGCTCCTAGAAGCAGCCGCACATTATCTGCTAGCAGTCACGAGGCCACGTTTTGGTTTGAGTGTTGTGGCTCTAAACTTCCTTTTATAGTCTCGGTCCACTGTTTTCTAATCACCTATTAATTAATTGTCAGTTGTCTGCGTAGCATAATTCATATACCGTAGCTACATGTTTGTGTCTAATATTTGCTTTTCTTTAAAGTAAATGGTTCACATCCAACAGCAAAATGAAAACAGTAACAGCTTTACTTATACAGTAGTAAGAGGATTTAGATGGATATGCAAGTAAATGACAATAGTCTGAAACACATGCTGATTCCTTTTGATGGAGATGAGTCTAATACACAGCACCAGGGAACCATGACCTCTGGAAGGAGCCACTAGTTTCCCTTGTACTCCTTCACTTTCACATGCTTGAAGAGTGAACAACAACTTGTTTTGCCACAGTGATTCATGCCTCATGGCCTCTAGCAGCATTCCCAGCATGAGATTTCTTTCAAGGTCTCAGAGATTTTATGTTCCAATCTAGCAAAACAGATGATGAAACGAGATATGGCTTCGAGTCGCATGCAACACCAACGACTCATCGTATGATCCCTGTGAAAAGAGCAGCTGAATAGGTGATCATGTATTAATGTGGCGGTATCATAATAATAGCACCTGAAGAAATGAATGACTTTGCCATCATCTGTGCTCCAGTCAGAATCCAGCCAGCTTAGCGCTCAGTCATGCAAACAAGTAGCCTTATAATAACATCATATCACAACATCTCCTCTAAAGTTGTCTTATTTCTCATGACGACCTGTGGTAAACGACAGTGAAACGTCAGAAATGAAGGCCGTTATTATATAAAGAGAGGAGCATGAGTTCACCGCTTTAAAAAATATGAATACCTGCAATTTCACACAAACATGTGCAAAAACGACAGATTCAGCAAAGCCACAGAGGAATTCCTTTGCGCTCAGAGGAAATTTTATATTGCGCACATTTGCTGAAGTCGTTTCGGTGTTTTGCTCATTTTGTGCTTTTTCCACCTTTCCCCTTCAGCAAGGACGAGCAAGGAGAGCGAGTGGGCGCTGGATCAGGCCTCTAACGGCCTCGCGTTAATTGTCAGAGCAGCTGCTGCAATTATCTGCGATCGGATCTGAGGTTCTACAGAGAGGCGAAACTAGTTCACGCAGGTCTAAAACCATCGCCTCCTGCGTCTGCACTGACGACGACAAGATGCGTAGATTGGAATCGCAAGCCACATCCTGTGCAGGGCTCGCAGTTGTCCTTCAGGCCTGTTCTTCAGGTTTACGCGTTCAGGAGCCAAGTGACTGGGCTCCATCGCTCTGTGCTGCTCGTGGAGCCGCCGGACGGCACAATCAGCGGACCTTTGATGTGAGGCTGGAAAGACGCTCAGCACCTCATCAACTGTTCCGTCGTGACGCTCTCTCTCAGATCAAACTGAAGGGAAACTCAGGAGAACGCGCAGGATTTCGTTATGTGGGCCGTTCCAGTGATGTGGTTTTATGTCGCTCTTGTTTTTGACCTATTTCTTTTATCCAGAGCAGCTTATTCAGCATGTCATGTCTGACGTGGGCCGTTTGTAACAAGGCTAATTAAAGGTCGCTTGTACCCGACAGAAAGATACAGCAGCACGGAGTGTTTCTTTATTACCTCACGACGTGACGTTCTCTCCCTGATGCTTCAAAAGGTGCAAGTTTTAAATGCACAGCTGCTCAACTGCTGGCCTGCGCCCCCTGCTGGCTACTAATGGCACCGCACGTGGACCCTGATTGTGTTGCATGTGCATGTGTTGGTATTATTACAGCTTTTATCAGTCGCTTTGATGCAGCCGTCAAATGAAATAACACATTCTCTAACAGTTCACACACAGGTCTACACAGTGACTCCAATGTCATAATGACACGTTTAGTTTACAAAAGGATCTAATTGTGTCAAAACATTGAAAATATGCAGCAAAAACTTTGCCTTCAAACAATACAACTTGCAACCAAGTACATGAACACATCCAATCAGTCATAACACAGTGAAAAGCAGAATACAAACCACTGATCTCAGGATGAATGAGTGCATCATTGATCGTCATTGTAGCCTGTTGCTATTTGTTGTGTTTGTAGTTTAGGTCAAATGTACCTTTTATGCAAAGAATTGGATCCAGATGAAGAAATGCTTTAATTTATTGAATCCATGACATTCATTTTTTAAACCGTGGCAGAAAACTGAAATATTGTAAATATTACAGAAAATACAAGTAAACCAAAATACAGTCAAACCTATTGGAGACCAATAGGTGACCAATGTTGATACTCAGTCTCTGCTTTAGACCTCCATTCATGCTGGTAAAGAACACAGACCTGGCGCCATTTTTAAGGCCAAAGTACTGACAGCAAATTTCAACATTCTAATAGTTAGGAACAGATGGTTTTCCTTTGGTCACAAAGCTAAAACAGTGGAATTTGGACTGACTGAATGATGTTAGTGTTAACTGTTTTGCAAAAGGGAGGAGAAAATGTATCAATCCAATGAGAACACATTTACACATTTGCTCTGTCTGATGCTCTGCTGAAATAGTGATGATGAAGACTAAGTGGAACCAAGTTATGCAAAACAGGTCAAAGCGACCGATAAAAACTGTAATTGCTGGTAAATAACCAAACACGTTTTAACAAATGTACAACACCCATTATCAAACTGCTTCCCTGTCACAACCGTGGTGCTTGGGATAAAAGTCTGTGGGCCCTTGTTCAAACGGGTGAGCCTCCCTGCAGATGCTCCAGAAACTGTAAACATGCAGAGATTCGTCTAATGAGGTCTTTGTTTCTGAATGTGCACTTTCCCAGACGGACGGCACCTCTTCTAAGTCGATCTATCTCCTCCTGCTTCTGCGCTCACGCCCACTGAGCACCGTGATGCGGTTAGAAGCCTGTAAAGGTCTAATAATTAGCATTTAAAGGCTACGACTGTGACATTCGGTGCAACCTGATTAGCTCTAAAATTATTAGACCAGTTCATTTTGTTGTTTCAGTGATCTTTTACCTCTCTGGACGGTACATCATCGTCCCTGATGGACACATGGTCAATCCATTGAGTGTAATAAAGACCAGGTTTCATTGCTTCTGTTCTTTCTGTGTTACCTCCTGAATGAAATAACCACAGAGAGATATACAGTATGTCTCACAAGCCCACAACCCGGAGCTGCCAAGTGCCAGAAGCTACGCTACGGCTTTTTATAGGGCACATGCAAACTGGTGAGTCAGGAGTGGCAACCAGAACCAGAACCAGAACCAAAACCAGCAGCATTGCTACAGGAACCAGATTTAAATGTTTCCACTGGCCACTTTAAAACCATGGTTTTATGACACTTTACAGCTCATCAATGTTTTCTAATCCAAACCTTTTTTTTAATTGCCTCCATTGACACAATATGTTTCCACAAACAAATGTTCTATAGTTATTTGTGTATTTTTATTTTTTTTAGTGACTGTTGGGCCCATGACTCAGAAGGTGTAACAAACGAGGTGTCGCTGACCTGCTGGAGCTGAAGTTGTTGTTGCTGGTGTCTGTGCACCTCTCAGGGCTGGATGTGAAAAACATGTTGATGCAAAGGACCTTTGTGTTTCCTCAGAGGCGCCGTTGCGCAGACACCCGCAGACCGGCTGAAGCTCAAGTGTCTCCAGAACGACGTGTGCTCTGAAATGTTTTGCCGGCTGCGCGTCGGGCCTCTTTCGGTTCCTTTTCGGGGCCGTTTGTAAGGTGACGTGTGCGTTTCTCTACTGAGTGATAAGAATAAGAATAAGATATTATGTATACTGTATATACTTTATTACATTATTGTCTGCGCTTGAACTTCATTTAAAGCAGATTTTAGCTTCACAAACTCCCAGTATTATGTATTAGTATTTACAGGTGAAATAATAAAAACCACTGTAACACAATAAAATTTGTTATTTCTTAGCATTGGAGAGAATTTTTGTCAAGTCAAATTACTGCTGGATGGTGTAACAGCCTGATCCCACAGGAACACTGCGAAGCCATCATCACACACTCACATCGTGACTGCACGTCTGCAGTTTAGATGATGGGCCCGCGCCTCCTCAGACCCCACCTCCCCTGACAGCCTGTCTGCTACGCTGGGAGCCTTGAAGAACACGTCTCATTGTGTCTGGATACAATCAGGGCCGAGGACACGGAGGGAGGAATGCGGCGCGCTGATCTCCTCTGCAGACACGCATGTCGTGGAGGCGAGGAGAGAGTGGCAGATGTTAAAGACAGTCGCCCGGCGGCTCCATTTCAAGTGCTTTCCGTCCCGTGGGAGCAGTTAAATGATTCTGGTTGGAGAAAGACATTATAGCGTTTAGAGGCGTTGGTGGGTCAAAGGCAGCGCTGAGCGACGCAAGTCAGAAAGCGGGTCTGAACCAGTGATATTCACTCTGTGAGATTACTGCAGATCAGCAGCCCTTTGCATCTGAATGTCCACCAAATAAAGTACACGACACATGACGCTGCTGAGAAGGATTCAGACTGTCAATGAGTCTGTAAAGAGACGCCTGTCAAACAGTGGAGACAGAGATTAAAGCAGGACGTGTCCATATTAGCTTTCATTTCCACACCATGAATCACAGTGAAACAAGTTTGATTGATCACATTATGAGTCTAATGTGAAACAAGGTCGTTGATCCACATTTCAGTGACTCTGACAGGTTGCTATGGCGACAGTGACAAACAGATGTTGCTGCCGGCTTATTGTCTGTGACGGTGCCACCGTGGGTCCCGGGTCTGACCGTTGCTCCGCATCATCACTGAACGGCTAAACTAATGTGGCCTCTGATACTGACCTTCAGCTGAATAAACTGCTTACTGTATGACGCTTAGAAAAGACTGGAACAAGCAACAGGAAGCGCTATCTGTTAAAAGACGGGGCAGAGTAAACAGGTAGCGGCCTGCAGAGCGCGGCCGGAGGCTTTGCTGGGCTAATAAACAGCACCCGGGCCGTGGAGCCGCTCCTCCGTCTTCCATCCCGGGGCTCTGGACGATGCAGAGCTCGTGATGGATGGGCCCGGGCTCCGTTCTCCGTCTAATACCTCACATTTTCCCCCCGCGCCGAGTTCTGCCCCCATGCAAACAGCGCCGCTCCACTGTCCAGCGGTCGCTCCATGGCTGCAGAGAGCAGTGGGGGAAATTTATGGCATCGCAATCCTCCAGCGATCGGGCCGGACGGGTTCTCACCGTCTGCAGCTTTGTTTGTTGATTCTGTCCAGATCGCTGAGTCACCGTTTCCACGCATCATTTGGACGTCCCCTCCGTCCAAATTCCATGCACTTCCTGCTCCTTTCGTTTGTTTACCGCAAACAGTCACCGGCCACTTCTCTGGAACCGGAGCCGAACCCGCGTTCAAGCACCGGAGCGTCGCTCCAAATAATCACCTCTGATGATCCTCCCGTCCGACTCCATTTGGAGAATGTCTACACAAATGCTGTCATGTTTAATTTTCCATGGCTCATACCGGGACATTTGATTCTATTTCCTTAACACACATCGGGGAATTATTGCGCTCTCACAGTTTATAGTACTACGTGTTCGTAATTCATCTGATACGTCTGCATTGGAAGCTTTTAGAAAAGTATGTGGAATAAATTTTAATAATCGCGGCCTTTCTGTCACTCTGCTTTAGCTGTTATCTTGGTGGAAACAATGTGAGCTTTCAGTCATTTAGCTCAGGTTTATTTACGCTGGCTCGTCCCTGTCCTTCAGAGAGTCGACTTCACATCTACTTTCACTCCGGCGCCTGACGAGACACAGTAGCTCTGTTCGTCAAACCCCCCACCACACACACACACACACACACACACACACACACACACACACACACACACACACCCCACACGCTTCCATATAATCGTCCACTACAGACTTACATGAGTCACTTATTCAAAGTGAAGAATCAGAAAGCGCGGCCTCTGTTCTGCATCACTCCAGTCTAGACGGTAACTCACATCACTTAGCAGCAGCTGGCTCCATAACGTGATGAGACAATGTGAATAAAAACTGAAGAAATGCAGATCATTACTTAGTTTTTTTGCAACTGGACAATTTTGTCAGCGGTCAATGTCCAACCTCTGCTCTACTGAGTACATGTAGGTCGGTTCTACGCACTGGTGCTAATTAGGAGCCTTTCTGAGACTCATGACTGACGAACACAAATTAAAAAGGTCTCACGGAGGTTAAGCTGATAAAAACTGGAGGTTTTCATCCGTCATATAATTTTGTACTTAATAAAGCAGGCTACCGCCGACCACATGGAACTGAGCTGGGAGTGAAAGACAGCACACATATTAACGCTGGCAGAGGCACAGAGTTCATAAACTATATATGAAAAAATGTGCCAAATGCTGGTCTGGGGCTCAGTGCGCTGCGGAGTCTGCCACGCAGGAACAATAACTGGCTTTGTAACAGATAATTGAGAAATGGGTTTGAACTATTTGCACAGTACCTTCAAATATGTTCCACATTTGCTGGAGCGGTTCCAGCGCTCTCCGCTTCAGAGGTAGAGCTCTGGGTAAATGTCTGACCTCAATCAAAGACTGTGCGCGTGCCTGTAACGCAGGTTTGATTCGGTGCTGAGCTTTGGGTTCATTAACAGTACTGGCCTTGCTAATTTGTGCTTTTAATTCCGCGGCAGCTCCGCAGACCATAACGCCGTCAGTGCGCGTGCGCTCGTGGCCGTGACGGCGTCGCGCTGCTCTGCGCGCTCCCGTCGGCCTGGGGAATAATATGGGATATCTGCCGACGGAGACCCGCCAGGCTCGTTTCGCGCGCGGGCAAAGAGCGGCGGACGCCGGGGCGCGCGTGCGGAGAGGCTGATCCCGCCGGTTCCTGATGGCTTCCGGCCGCGGAGACGAGGAGGGGAGCGCGGACGGCGCCGCGTGGAGGCTCGTGGGCCGAGCCTCGGAGCTCGCCGGGACGCGCTGCCGCCTCATGTACTCCTCCCTCGGCCGCGGCTCCGACGTCTGCCTCTTCTACGTGAAGGGCGAGTTTTTCGCCATGGACGCCCGCTGCTCGCACTCCGGTAAAGCCGTCGACGCCACAATTGACCGTCGCTTGAATTAACCCTTTATTTACCCGGTACTATATTGGGAAAGATGTAACGAGTGATGTGCTGTAGGTTGCACTGATGGCTTTGGGCCAAATAATAATAATAGTAATAAAACTGCGGTCCGCGTGGACGCAGTGGACGTAGCGTGTTGTGACGTGGTGTGTTCTGCAGGCGGCCCTCTGTGCGAGGGGGACATCGAGGAGGCTGATGGAGTCCTGCAGGTCTTCTGTCCCTGGCATGATTATAACTTCGACCTCAGGACTAGGAAGTCAGGGACGTCCTTACAGGTCAGTGAAGAAGTGTGTACAAAGGAATTACACACACGCTTCCTTCCATTTCAATACATTTGGTCAAAGTCACCCAACATCACACACAACTGGTGTTTTCACTGGTTTCACACTAACACACTCTTCTGAGCTGGTCTGGTTCTTTGATGTCTTTATTCAACGCAGGCAGAATGTTGGTGGAAAAACCTAGTGCCAAGTAGTTAAACCAGCCTTTGGCAGCGCCAGGAACCAAGTGAGCTCCTCCTGTAGCTGAGGATCAGACCTGCACAACGTCCAGGAGGAATTTTGGAGCATTCTTCCCACAGAGCAGCTCAGACGTGTTTTTAGGACGTCTGGTGTGAATAAGTCCCTTGAGGTCATTTTGCAGCATGTGTCGGGTCCAACTGGTTCTGACCGAGACACCGCAAAGGGAACACGTTGCACCACTACAGCCAGTCGACGCGTGGGGTCCGAGTTTTGTAACACAGCAGTAAGCCTGATGTCAATGCAAACGTGTGTCTGTCTTTTTCAGCAACAAGTGCATGAGGTGAAGCTGGAGGACGGCAGCGTGTACGTGAAGCACCGCGGGCGCCTCTCTCTGCAGCCCTTTGCTGAGGCTCAGGCGAGCTGAGACCTCACTCTGGCTGTTTTTATACTTGTTCCACGCCGCGCTCCTGAGCCTTATCTGTCACTTTCACAGAACCGTCGCTGCTCTCATTGCTGTGAACTCAGGGTGACATCGAGGGGATCGTCTGAAGGGGACGTGACATCATTTCTAAGGCTTCAGAGCTTTTCATGCCGACCTCACACTCACCACCCGCTGAACGAGCTGCGAGCTGGCCACGAATCTCCATTAGACCTGAAACAGTGGCAGATATGGGCCGTAAACAACACTGGTACTAAAAAAGCAATTTAGCTGTTGATGATATCTAATCATGATGAATATTTTAATATTATCAAATGACTTGGCCGTTAACGTTATCGCTGGTCATTACATCTTCGTCTTCATTTCACTTTTCAAACTCTTCAGTCTCTCAGTGTTGCTGCACACGAAATCTTCAAAATGATCTCAAATAGTTTTATACACTACAGTAGCTTTAATGGGATAGATTGAAATCAGCGTTGGAACAGTCCAGGTTCTGCTGAGACTGTGCGTGTAAAGCTTCAACTCAGGGAAAGGGTCTGTAAGTGTGTTGACTTCCTTTGACTGCTAATTAGGAAGTAATCGGTTTCACGCTCATCGAAGCCTCATCATTTTTCATGTTTCAAGTGCTACCTGTAGCTACTAGGGAAGATAAACTCCCCTTCAGAATTTCTGCAGATTTTTTCTTCGGCTAAAAAGAGCTGGAGCAGAGAGAGCGCGCATGAAGGGCGCTGCAGTTGCGGCCGTTGTCTGTCCCCGCGTTAAGACGCCTCCATCAGCGTTTCTGTCCGTTCCTGGCCGGTGCACACGCAGGTCTGTTACTGACGCAATGGGATTTAAAAGAAACACTTAGGACGGCGCCAGAGGAAGGTTCGTGACCCAAAATGCACCAGTGACTCCAGAAAAATGTGTTTTTCTAGCTCTATGCGTGTGTACGGCAGCTTGGTTTTCCTGCAGACACACAGAGCTCAGTGATGGAGGCGTCAGTGCCAGTGTGGCTGCTTCCCTCCCTGCCGTGTCCCCCGTTGTGGAACTTATAATAAGAAATAATAATAATTCCACTGGTTAAAAGTCTCTGCTTCAGGGACCCGAGTCTTAATGTCTGCATTATAACTCATCACCTGCAGGTCTATGGCCACACACACAAATATGTCTAGGACTCTACTCTATAAAGGTCAGCAGTGCTTAATCCTATGGGACATTAATGGAACCAGCATTCATGTCAGCCTTTGTTTTAAATTATTTTATATTCTGCTTTAACTGATTTAACTTGTTTTTCACCTTTTGTGTTTTTGTTTTTATGTTAAAATATAACCTGTGCACATTTATTGTTGTAACCTATCTGTGGTAATTTATTATATAAGTTGTTAGCAGTATTTATTATTTTAAGCTAAAAATTGTTTTCTTTTGTATATTTGAATTAGAAATTAAATAATTGTTATAATCTTTGTAGCATTGGTTATGATGTTGTCTCTTCTTATGAATTTTACAATGTTTTATTAATATGTAATAGGAAACTCTAAAAAGAAGATGAAACAACATTTACACAAAATCATTTATTTACAGATTCTTGTTCGTACAATTGTAGTGGACTTCAAACAATACACAATTTACACATAAAAACTTAAATCAGAGAACAGCATTACCATGCAATACGTAAGCGCTTACAGACGACTATAAAGAGTTTGTTTGTGATTTTAGTAGCTCAGGGTGATATCTGGCACACAGATACAGCATCTGTCTTTGTATTCCACAAAGTTGTCTAGAGGTTCAAGGACGACATCCAGAATAAATTATGATCTCCCTGAGACCAGCTGATCTTTACAGAAGAGGAAACCTAGTTGTGTTATAGGTAGAGATAATGAGAACTATAAAAGTTTCATTCAGTCATTACCGTAAAGGTTCTGGTGATGGCCGGCTGAAAATTGGCTTCCTTTCAAGCATAACTCAAGTCTGATGCCAGCATGCTGCCTGTATGTGTTGTTGTGACATCCTCATCTTTTGCCATGAGAATACCAGGCCCTGACAGAGGCGTGCGGCGTGTAAACTACATGTTGCTATGTGAAATATCCCTTTAAAGGGCTTAGAAGGCTCTACTGTATAAAGCCATATTTGAGAGGGTAATGTTTAATAGCTCCATGTAAAAATAAAACCCTACTGACATTCCCACAGAGCCACGGTAGGTAAACATTTTCTTTCCATTAAAAATGAATCTTTACTATGTGTTTTATCTGTTAGACTCAGACCCAAAAGACTTTGGAAACTTTTTCTTAAGTCATTAAACCAAGCGGTGCAGAGGTTCTCGAATCTCCTTTGAAGTTCCCCCAAAGACAAACGAACAGCTTACTCGCACAGACATTACGGTTTACTCAAGCTATTATTGTTACCTTGTCGCTCAAAGTCCCCCAATAACGTCTCCTCATGAATAAACCAATTCTGCTGTCAAAGCATTTGTGTTGGGAAAACTGCATTCTTCCATGTGCAACCACTTTCAGAGCCCCTGGTTCTGTAAGTAATGGATTGTGGGGCCAAAGACCACTAATATTTTCCTTTCTTCTTTCCCTTTACCCCAAGATGATTAAATATTTCACTCGATAATCTCGCTGCTCTTTCTCTTGATGTCTTCGCTCTAACATTTCCTGCAGTTGCTCTACAGCTGTTGGGCTCCACAGCTGACCTCATGCGCCGCCCTATTTTAAAGGACTTATCTCCTCCAACACCTGGATTCAATCCTTATCTGTCATGCAGGGTGGATGCTATGTCTGCTGCGGGGAAGCATTTGTTTTCTTCTGGAGATTTGAACGGTTCTGTCACGGTTGGCCCACAGACCTGTGATTACAGAGGTCTGTGATAATACTGGAAGTACCAAAAGCCATCATTCTATATTTTCCCCATTTATAATGTTTTTTGAAGTGTGTTGGCCAGTACACAATGGAAAACGGCTCCTTTTAAGCCTCGCCAACTATTGCACACTAGAAATAAATCCTACTGGTGGAAGCCGTACAGTGTGAGCCTCGTCCTCCTGGGCCCACTGTGTTGTTGATTACCTAACTTCATCCTCTGTTTCCTGGCACCTTGTTTGGCTGTTTGGGAACGTCAGGTGTGACTGTATTAATAGTTCTCAGGAGAATATGTAATTTATTTCTCTAATTAACAGCAGGCTTATGTTTATTTGTCTGCCTCTCCTGGTTCCTCCTCTGTCGCTTCTTGTTGGCCTCTGGATTAGTTCATCTTGAAGGGCTTCCATGGTGGGTCTGCCAGAGACCACTGTGTGGATAAGGTTCAAGCTTTCATCATAAAGTTTTACCTAATTATAAACAATTAAGAGACGTTATACTTGTTTACCTCAGAATATCTACTAAGCTGTAGACGTATTGCTACACATACAGTACTGTCACTTTTTGTAGTGTGTCATGTAAATAAATGGGTATTTTGCTAATGAAGAGAAGAGTCTGCTGAGAGTTTTACCTCCCACTAACAAGCTGGATGTCGGAAGATTCTGAAAGACATTACTGCGGCGGCAGTAAAGAGCGGCGCGTAAAGAGATTATTAGATGAGTTCAGAGAACGATTTAACTGGTAAATTACCAGTAGCTTGCAATGTTTTGTCTCATGCTATTGTTTGAGAAGTCTAAAGTTAAATTAAACTACATTGTTATTGCACTTCAACATATTACCCCAAACTACCTGTTAATGACTCCCAGTAAATGAAATGCTGCATATTCAGGGATATTTTTTGCTGATGTGCTAATTCACAATGTGCAGGGGGCAGCGGGAAATTATGTCATAGCATGCAACCAATTATCTACATATTTGAGTTCCTGCTACCAGCGAGAGCCGTGCTTGCGTTGGCAAACAACTTGGCCTTGCACACTTTCAGGAGGTGTGGAAGGATGTTTGGCTGAACCACAGCTGGAAATGTGGCACGCTGGTGAAACACATTAGAGAGCATGACTGAAAGCATCCTCTGTTCGCTGGGTGGCACGAAAACACCACGCTGCCGTTTTTGACTTTTCCCACTTTGGAGAAGTGGAGCTCGGTGTCTGCTGTAGACAATGGAGCATTCATTGGCTCTCCGTTTGGAGCTTAGACACAAGTTTGTCGAATTATGAAGTGTTTGGGGGCTGACGTGAGCAAAAACATCCACATGTCACTGACTAAATCTACAAAAGTTACATTCTCCACCTGTCAGTTTAGTCTATTCATTTAAAGCCAATTAAATAAATACCAGCCACTGTGTTGCATCAAATTATAGGTGACTTTCAGGAGTGAAGGAAAAAACCCAAACCCTTCAAGTAAGTTTAACACTAATAATTATTTCCAGTCCCACTTTGCCTAATCACTGTTGTGATTCTCAAAATTCAAGAAAAAGAGAAAGTTTACTTTCTTGGCATGAAACCACTGCATCAGTCTTGACAGAACCTAGAAATGAAAAGGAAATATGAATCATTCTGATGATATTTAGCAGTGCAAACACGCACCAGATCTCACTTACATCTACTGGGGTTGCTGTGCGCGCATGGACACTCTCCTCCTGGTTAAAGAAGCCACTCTGCGACTCTGGGTCCTGCCTTGCTGCTCTGACGGATAAGCCATCAGCCGAGTGGACGACCTCTGCACTTGCAGACCCTCGGACTCCCTCATGTCCCTGGCCATTTGAGAGAGTGTTTGCCCTGGGTTGGTTTGCAGGCGCTGGAAGAGGCTCTCCCTGGTGATCTTCCTCTCTGGACAGCTGAAAGTCAACGCCACGCCAGAGTCGGACTTCATTTCCCTGGAGAAGCCGTCCGAGGTGCCATCGAAGCAGCGTCCGATGGCAATCTCCTTGGCCACCCGGGGATTCTGGTCTGTGACTGTGTAGATGCCATAGTTGTGTCCCAGTGGATCGACTGGGGCTAGCATGTTGAACGCGTGGGAATCGTTGTTTTGAGCGACCGGGGGATGTTTAGTAAGGTATTCTTGTAGGAGGTTGTTGATGCTGATCCTCCGGCAGTTCGCCTGTGGAAGGATAGATATGAGCGATCGGTCCACCTGCGCTTGATCGAACAACATGCCGCTGCATTTGAACTCCACGCAGGCTGCAGAGGTGTTGGCTTCCCGCATGTCCCTGGTGCTGCGGATGTCCCTGATGCCGTAAAGTTTGCCCTTCGTCTCCCGATGCGTTCCTCCCAGATTCCTTGACCGAACCATAACTTCCTTTGGTCCTTGAACCTTGACCTTAATATAGCATGCTCTGAATTCTTGGGGATTTGGCCACCAGGAGAGGTAGTCTCCTGTCCAGGTCGTCAAGTCGCTCTCCTCAAAGGGGACAACGTTATATTCATATTTATCCTTTTCCACCCTGAAGAATCTGAAATGGTTTGCATCAACTGGGGCATTCTCACAACCGATTAAATTCTGATATGGATAAATTGGCCCGTTGGTCTCGTCAAGATTGTTCTGGTTGGGTTTTGCCAGGTTAATTCTGAAGGCTGTTTTCTTCAGAGCTGGATCCTCGTGGTCTGATCTCTGGTAGTCTATTTTATCAAGATACGGCTGAGACACTCCAATTATGTTTGGATTCATCTTAGGGGAGGAAGGAGCTGCCTCAAGCTCTTCCCCACCCATCATTGCAGTGACGTAAGCAGTGTAAGCATCGGGCCTCTGGGCGTCACAAAAAGCTGGTAAACAGGCCCCATTGGGTCCGGTGATGACGCTGTCAAAGCGACCCCATGCTCTGGGATTGGAGGAATAACCGGGCTTGGGTTCCAGGTTGATTAGGCTGATCACGACACCCTCCAGCTGCTCGCTAGGAAGGAACTTGTCGCTCATGTACGCCCGCACTTTGACATAGCACCGTCTGTTTTCAGGCACGTCCAGATTGAAAAGCCTGCGCTCTCTGATCTCCATGTTTCCTATGAGGAAGGTGCGTTCCTCCCGTTTGCTCCTCCCGCTGCCAGTGCTGGTGGTGTAGGAGAAGTCACTCTCTTCCTCCCAGACCCCCGTGTCTGGATTTAACGACCACAGCTTCATTTTGGGAATGTGCTCCTGCATTTTGACATGCTGCGTGTCAAGGTGGACCTGGACTGCTCCAGCTCCGAGCACCTCCTTGTTGGTCTCATCCCGGAAGTCCACTGAAAACATGCCATAGGTCCTCAGAGGCAGCATGTCGCCTTCATCGTTGACAAAGTTGAGGTCGCCCGGCGCTGCCGCTGCCGTGGTTATGTTCCTTGGGTCGATGAATGTGACGCTAGCTCGTACCGTCCCCTCGTAGATTTCTCCATTGTCCTTATGGAATGAGTTGGGAGGAATGACCAGCTGACCAATGGGGTCCTCCCCTTTAATTTCTCCCAGGCTGATAGAGTTAGTCTCCCCTGAATTGATGCTGATTGGTGTCTGCTTCCTCATCACTTTCACGTCATAGTAAATGGACCCACCCTTCTTGTCTAAGACGAACACCTTGGGAGTGTCGAGAAACTTCTCAGACGGGTCGACAAAATTCACCACTAGTCTCTGCGTATCCGGAGTGACGTTTAAAGTGAAGCCGCCTTGGTATCCAGTCGTGCCCACTCTCTCCTTCCCAATATAGATGTGTCCAAAGCGCAGAGGCTCGTTATTGTCGGCCGTCACCACCCTGCCGCGAACGAGCACGTTGGGATGCACACATTTCTGACAGCCGCACTGGGTCACGGCCCGGATGGGAAGGCTGTAGCTCCCACAGTCAATGATTCGGCTTTCCATGCTCTGAACTCCACAGCAGAACCCGCCCCCATCTCGGCAGCGCAGGTCGTAGTCTAAGGAGCCAGCACATAGGTTGTGGGGGCAGTGACCAGCGTTGTAGAACCTGGAGTCGGTGCCAGTTTGGACACAGTCAACTGGCAGCCGGATGAGGTGCATCTCAGGGGTGGAGTTACATGCCGGTGTTCCCTTGGCTGTAAAATAAAATACATTAGATGAAACTAGTGTTGATCTACACACACACACACACACACACACACACACACACACACACACACACACACACACACACACACACACACACACATTTACAGCATATAAATGTGCGAAGTGTCCTTAATGATTAGTTATTGTATACTGATGCTTGAATGGAGTAGGATGAAAAAAGAAATAAGCGCTTTTTATATTTTACTCTTTTTACACGAAAACACACGCACACACACACACACAGTATCCTACAGATACACAATGCAGCAGCTGTGATTGGCCAATTTGGACGGTAAAACGGGCATGAAAGCGTAATTACGCATGAACTTGAAAAGAGAACGCCTATTTACTACCAATCCAGATGAGAGTTGCGAAGAAAGACGGATTGTTCCGCCAGACATTGGCAGAATAATTAATGTGCATGATATCATGGTTGAGCTTATGGTCAAATAACCTTTTAAAGCTCCCCACCTCCCACGTGCTGTAAGCTAATAACACACGGAGCAGAAGGATGCATATGAAATGTTATTACTGCGTTTGTGATGTTCATACCGAGCTTTGAGGTTTTAAATTAAAAAACGTGTAACTGTGAGACGGCCCCATGAACTGAGGTTTATTATTTCAAGGCAGATCAAATTAAGCATCTGCATAATGTCAAACGTGCGAGGAAACCGCTGAAGTGTTGGCATGTTTGCCCCGCTCGGAGCAGCAGGTGTTGCTCTGCACACAGTCTCCCGCCGTAATGACTTGTGGAGTGCGGGGATTTGTCTGCAGCCTGAGATAAATTGCTTTACCAGTCTTCCATGTGAGAAAAAAAAAACAAAAAAAAACCTGTTTGTTAATCTGCGACTCAACTAACAAGCACCTGGAGAATACGAGCAATGTGCAGCTCACCCACGCGGATGTGGAAACAAATGCCTGTCTGACACTCACGGCGAAAAGGAGACGGTGGATTTATTGACAGTCCCGGGTTTCACGTCCACACTGGGTGTTTGAGAGGAAGTGTTTTACAGAGTCCAGAGTCATCTCACACAATAAAGAATCCCTGTTAAAATGCCTGAGCCTCGACCAGTGTCAGCGTAAGAAGAACACACTCCTCCAACAACAGCCAGTATCCAGACTTTCCACTTTTGTCGCTTTCAGCCTGTCTGTGTTACATTACTGTATTTTAATGTATGAGACATTTCCTGTTGACCCTCTGATGCGGTGCCGTGGAGGAGCGGCTCCTTCCACCTACCTATCACAGTGAGGAGGGCTGGAGAGGACTTGATGCTGCCTGCGGGGCTGCTGGTTTTGCAGTAGTACTCCCCTGACTGCTCCATCTTCAGGTCACGCAGCACTAGGTCCTCCTCGTACTTGTACGCCTTCCTGTCCAGCAGAGTCCCATTGTGGTACCTTGACATGAATGGAAAGTGGACAAATAGGGACATAAGAAAAGAAGGATGTTTTTGTTCCTTGAAAGTCATCTAATTATTTTACTGGGCCTGGGTGGTGACGAGCATCTCACCAGTAGTATTTATCAGGCGTGGGGGATCCTGTCGCCTTGCAGCACAGCAGCACCCGCCCCCCTTCGTAGCGCACTTTGTCCTCGGGGTGCTTGACGACGTACGGCTTTTCTGTGCAAAGCGGGAAGAATGAGCCCTGAACAGCTGACCCTGTGGCTGTGAACGGTGCCGCTGGGGCCCCGCGAACCGGAGCTCAACATTACACTTCATTCTCTCTGCTCTCTGAGCCTAAATGACACATATTGACTGGTGATTTATGTTTCAAAAGCAGCCCGGGTCTGTTTTTATCTGATTTCCATGCGAGTGAGAAGGCGCTCCAGACTGTGACTTACAACCGGTCGGTCTGTTTATATTGTTGTTTTGTCAATTTCCTGTTTTCTGCAGCCTAGGAGCGATAGGAATGAAAGTCATCACTTATCAAATTGACTCTTTTTCTTCCGTGTACTCACCGGCTGATTTGAGCACGGCCCGGACCCAGGACCTCCCTGTGCTGTTGCTGGAGCTGGATGCGGTCACGGGGGAGAACCTCTCCTTCCTGACCAAGATCAAGCTGGAGCTGGAGGAGCAGACGCCAGGGAGCCGGAACCGCCCCGTGGCGTCGGAGCGGGTCAGGACCACCTGGGGCCGGTTGGCCAGCGCCACCGAGGCCCCCCCCACAGGGACCCCCGTCACACTTTGGACCTCCCCGTGCAGCACGTGGCCCTCACACGCACAGCGGCTGCAGTCCGGACTGGGTTCCCCCTCGCTGCACGCCAGCTGACATTTGGCTGTTGAAGACAAGGGGCGTGAATGCAGCCGACCGGCCTCGTGACAAACCAGGAGGAAGCCACGTTTCTGTACCTGGACACGGACTCTTCCCGCACTTCTGCACCTCAACGTGCCGCCCGGCGCACTGCACGCTCAGCGAGGTCCTCACGCACGTCCTCCTCCTGATCCTGCGGCCTCCGCCGCAGGTCGCCGAGCACCCCCCCCACTCGGCCCACGGACCCCACTTGGCTGAGCACACAGAGAGGCGGTGTAAGCTGGAGAGTCGTCAGTGCACACTACATGCGTGAACCTAACAGTTACACCTCTCTATTCCTTCGCTTCGAGGTCAGGGACTCACGTAGGGAGCAGTGAGCCGTTTACCGGCTGGTGGAAACTGTGAAGCGCTTGCTGACTCCACTGCTTCACCATTTCCATGTTGTTTTGTGTAAGCGGCCGTGTCATTGAAACGACTGGCTCCACAGACTATGGCTCTGTTATATCGCTGCTGTCGTGGGAGCTCGAGCCTGCGCTGCTAACGGTTCTCACCGATGCACATGGGGGTGGAGCACTCCCTCCTCTCTGACTGGTGGCCCTGGCACGCTGGCACCAGCAGCAGAGGCATGGGCTGGGTGCTCACACATTTCCTCTGGCGGACCTGCACGCCGACGTCGTTGCAGGCTGTGGTCGAACAGGGACCCCACTCGCTCCAGTCAGACCAGTAGCTCTGTACTGGGGACACAAATAGCCGAAGAGACCGTTAAAGCTGGCCGGGTGGATTGGACTCTGGTTTGTGGTGGGGGGGGTGAGGCGGCGCCTACCTGGGGGGCACTGGAAGCGGACGTGGTAGTTGGAGCAGATGCGGCCGAGGGGCTGCTCCCTGTTGACGCACCAGAAGCCCTTCTCCAGGCTGGAGTGGACCACCTCCCCCGTGTCGGCGGCTGCCACCCAGTCCGTGGTGCGAGCCTCCATGGCCGTGGGCCGCTCGCACACTCGCTCCCTGTAGTAGAAACGGATGGCTTCCAGCCGCTCGTAGTCCCCATTTCCTCCAGGATGGTCGATGTTGAACCAGGACGTCCACTCCGTCACTCCTGCAGTCACCGGGGGGAGGAGGCGAGGAGGCGAGGAGGCGAGGAGGTGAGGAGGCGAGGAGGCGAGGAGGTGAGGAGGCGAGGAGGCGAGGAGGCGAGGAGGCGAGGAAGGAAAGGTTAGAAGGTCAGAAACCAGCAGGAACCGGTTGGAAGCGTTAAAGGGGGTCTGCTACGTCTTCGTGAAGCTGATTTCACATTGTCTGGTACTTTCCAAACCTCTGGCCTGATGAAGAGGCACATTGTCTAGATTGTTCTCAGTCTGCTCCACATTCTGACTCTTGAACGGTTGCTCTAGGAAAACATGAGTAATTAAATTTGGAAGGAGCACGTCAGCGGCGTTCTGATGGAACATTCATTTGTCACTGGCGTAAAAACGCAGGGCCTTTGTTCTCTGCAGCGTCTCAACCAGACAAGGTCTTTTAATGTTTCAAAGCTATGTGTGCCCTTTTCCTTTCATTCTGATGGTTAGGAGAGTTTCAAACTTGGAAATAAAAAGGTTGCCAAACATCCAATATATCAACTATATATAAAAAATGAGACAGTCAGAGGTTTTTGGGGGAGATTAGGACTAAACCCTGTGAGCATAACGTGCTTGACTGTCTCCACCGTCTGATCATAATGAATCTGGTCTGTCCTCCTCCACACAGACTCTCTGTGTCTGTGGGAGTCTGCCTGGTACCTGCTGTTTGTGCATCGGCGAACGTGTTGAGGGTCCCTCTCCTGCTCCTGTCTGGTTGGCTCCTGCTCCTCACAGAGCCTGCGAAGCAAAGCCGCATTTGAGAGAAACATGAGGGCAAATTCTATTTACGCCACATCCTCTGCGTCCATCACTCGCTCCTCGCTGCCTGTCGCTCGTCTTTTCATCTTTCGGGCTAATCATCCGCCCCCCGCTCTGCCTGTCCTCCTCCACCAGCAGCCGTCACTGGATGCAATCAAACTCCAGCAGCGTCAACTCGGTGTATGCGGAGTCATGTTAACCAGCCTGGAGAGCTGTGCCTTCATTCCAGTGAGCTCTCACACGGCGCACGCGTTCTGATGTTTACACAAACAGCACATGTCGGAATCAGAGTCACTGTCTCGTCATGATGTGTTGACTTATTAGACTTATGAGATCTTCTTCTGGTGGTCAGTGTAAATTTGACTTGTAAATCCATTAAACAAGCACAGGGACACGATTCCTCTCGGGCTTTGAACTATAATGATTCATTTTCCAGCGCAAAGTTTTTATGTTTTTGAAGATGTCATTTGTTTGCTTGACATTTCGTTCCCGAGTTTCACTTGGGCTGCGTGGAAAAAAAAGAAATGTCATGGAGCAGCATGCATGTGTGTGTGTGTGTGTGTGTGTGCGTGTGTGTGTGTGTATGTGTGTGTGTGTGTGTGTGTGTGTGTGTGTGTGTGTGTGTGTGTGTGTGTGTGTGTGTGACAGTGCTGAGTTTATGAGCTGTGCCTCCCAGTGCGGAGGCCTGCATCGATCCCAGTCCCTGCTGCTTTTATGGCTCACTTCAAGTCTTTATTGTCATGCCAGCATATTTCTTTTCAAGCCTTCTGATAGATTTAGCAAAAGACGCCTGCTAACTGGACAGAACAATGATCTACTGTGTAAAGATGTCCAGTATTGTATAGCAGGTTGTACGGCAGAGCAGACACCAGTCTGGGCCTCCTGGTTGTTGCCCCTCACTTTAAAACTAACAGATTTGTTTCCAAATCAGCTTCTTCTTTGTGAAAAGAAGCAACTGCTTCACACTGACCTGCTGAGCAGATGTGTCTGTTCCTGCAGCTTCAGCTGCAGCTTCAGGTGATAGCATCCAGATTTCCACAGTGTCTGTGCTGATATGAATTATTGTTACTTAGGTTTTTACACTCATACAGTTTGCCTGTGTAAACTGGCAGTCGGTTGTAAACACAATTTATTTAATTTTAGGTCGTTCACTTTACCTGAATTATTTAGCACCCAAGCATCATGGAGCACACCTGTTACGTAACACACCAACACGTTCATAGTCGTCTGACTCCTAATTATCATTTCAAGATACAAATAGCAAATTAAGCAAGTTAAAGTGAAAGCACTATGCTTTTCAGTGGCCCGTTAACATTTATGAATTTAAAAAGCCAAAGGTTTTATGGCAGCACTGCTTAATGTAGCTGGTATGTGAGTGAATTTACCTCATTGAGAAGCGAGTCACAGCTGTTTTTCAATCCAAACAGAGCAACGTTACGACTTGTGATTTCCTGTGAAGTGCTAAAACCCCAGTTAGACACAGCGCTGGCTGGGTTTGGTTTGGAGAGAAACGAGGGATTGGATTTAAACCAGATGTGAACGGCAGCATCCCTCAATTAGCACAAAGGTACAAATACAGGAGCCACACGAAGCAGGGGATGGAAGTCATGAGTCAAAGTTCAGTAGTCGATGACGCAACCTTTAACAAGGTGATGGTGTTTCCTGTTAACAAGAAAAATAGTGTGGAACATCTAATTAGAAAATGTCTCATTTAAAGACAATAATGATTTTGAGGTAGTAAAAGCACTTGATTGAAGCATGTGGATGTTTAATTGTATAAAAGGGGCATTCTTGGTAAATTAGGCACTTAGAGCATCGTTAGGTCCAACATGTGAGCTCTGGACACTTGTATTTGGTTACTGGTTACATAAAGAAAGCCGTTTATCCAGCTGGCTTGAACATGACATGAGAATAAGCTGAACTATTGTAAGTAATATAACACACAAGTAGCTCTCAGCCAGTTGTGCTTAATCAGAGCCTGCCATAAACCTGCCTCACTGTGACCCTCACAGCGCACGGACGCGGTCACAAGAGCTGAGCTGTGAGCGCGTCCCAGACAAAGCCACGGCGCATCCGCAGCCTGCTCAGCGTCTCCACATACAGCCGCACCACCAGAATACATCACAGCCATAGCAACTGGATGCTTCTGCACCCACTCGTCCCCGTCGCCGTTCCCCTCACGCAGTCTGCTCTGACAACAGCGAGGCTTATTTTAGAGGGCTCGCCTTGGATTTAACAATGTCGCTGCAGCGACGCTACGCTGCCGCAAATCTTCTAATAATAATCACCAGAGCCCTTTGCAACAGACCGCCGCTCTCGGGTTAATATTCTGAGGGGAAGTTTTCATACTTGGATAAAAACCTGCCAGCGTAGGGAAGAGGGAGTAAAATGCAGGACTTCTAAAAGGTTGCAACCACCGCACTGAGCCAGATGTATGTTGGCAGAATAGAAGGCCTGAAGCCTGTTTATAGGAAAGTCACCAAGTTATGTAACCTAGTGCATGAGGTCAGGTTCATCCCCACTGGAGGCCTAAGATTCATCAGAAGTATTCAACCTGTGAACCTACGGATAGCAGTGTGTGTGTGTGTGTGTGTGTGTGTGTGTGTGTGTGTGTGTGTGTGTGTGTGTGTGTGTGTGTGTGTGTGTGTGTGTGTGTGTGTGTGTGTGTGCGTGCGTGTGTGTGGGCTTGTGTATGTGATAATCTGTTTGCCATGTCATATGGAAGCTGTTTATGTGTTTGGCTTAGGTTCTGCACCGAGGTGTGTGCGGTTTCAGCCGAGTCTGTTCTTTCTCTTCATGGGTCCTTTTCTCTCTCTCTCTCGCTCGCTCTGCGCCCCAAGATTCAAGTCTGATCCCTAAAACATCTGGAGTTCATTTAGAAATCAGTATTTTTCTGTCCCTGACATTAAGGAACGATGCAGCTCAACCACACGATTTGTGTCTTTTTGTGGGTAATATCTGCTTTAAAATATTTGGAAGCCCTCCCTCCCGAACATCTGCACCTGTGCACAGGTACTGAGCCAGAACCTGGAAATAGCTCAGTTGAAGGCAGCTGATTAGTTCTGCAATAAATAACGTCCTGGCACACGCTCATGTGCTTGTATTCATAAATATACAGAGAGCATAAAAGGACGGGAAAGGTTGTCATTAATGCGAATTTGCGCCTTTTTCTTTGATCCACTGTAATCCCGGCCAGGGTCATTAAAGTCAGCTGGCCAGACAGCTTTGTGTTTGGAGCAGACAGTGGGCAGCATCTGGAGAAGTCGACATCTGACTCACAATCCTTCGTCTGCTCACATTCACCAGCTAGAACATAATTCACCGGAGAGAAGAGAAAAAGATCTGTAGCGAACGCATCTAATTGTTTTCACCAGGTTACTGCAGCTGAAAGGTAGAATTATGTTACATTATTATATACTATATGGAAAAGGAGTAAATAATTAGGGCGAGTGAGAGAGATTTTGAAGGGGGAAAGGTGGGCTGTTAGACTGAATGCTGGGGAGGGGGCGACATCAGAAACGAGTGCCGCCTGTAAAATCATTTCACCTGCTCTCTGTCTTTTTTTTGGTCTTCCCACATCCAAAGCAGGTGGGAAAGTGGGACACTTTATTATGTTATTATAGGTTCCAGTTTCCAGGGTGACTGAGTTTATGCCATTAGCGACTGCTGGCACTGTGTTAGAGGGCGAGCAGTGGCAGCACAGAGTCCACTCAGGAATTAGGAAGGAATCAGGCTCAAACTTTTAATCTGACGATAAATTCATCACTTAAGTTCGACCCAGATGTGGAAACAAGACGTACGCACGCTCGTTTGCAGCAGCTGGAAGTCAGTCCAGAATGATGGCTGTGGAAAAAGGGCTGCTGCTGGTGTCAGTCAGTGAAAGAGTTACAGCGTTTAAAGGATGCCAAGGGTGAGTGGGGTGGAATAACTGTGACTGGGAGCTCATTATCTGATAATAAGGTCAGTGGAGCACCGTTGACGCCGCGGCAGCAGACGCAGCGCTGCTCGTCGTGTCATCAGCAGAGCCTGTTCCTTGATTAGACTGCACCGCAGGGAGACGAGCACAGAGGTCTCCCTGTGCCTGACCTCCCACTCTTAACTCTCACTCACGGAGATTAGGCTGATGAGGAAACTTCCTGACACCATTAGAGGTCAGGGGCTACAGTGCTGGGGTGGTCCAAGGGGTAAGAGACAAAGGCAGCCATGCGGGATCATAGGTCGATCATGTGTCAATTACAAA
Source organism: Betta splendens (assembly GCF_900634795.4). Lineage (NCBI taxonomy): Eukaryota > Metazoa > Chordata > Actinopteri > Anabantiformes > Osphronemidae > Betta > Betta splendens. The sequence continues at coordinate 25,847,232 of NC_040884.2, forward strand.
CCTAGACCTGGGTCTTTTTCCTGAATTTTAAAATTTCAGTTGTATAAAATCTGCTCAGCGAAGCAGAGGAGTCATGTGTTCACTCACCTCGGCCCAGAGCCAGGAGGGTCGACAGGAGCAGCACCTTCCTTAATTCCAGCATCAGGCCACAGCTGCGGTTGCAGTTCTTCTAGCGCAGGGACGTAAGCGACGTCCGACGGCCTCCAGGCACGGCTGTGGGACCACGTCGGGCTCCCAGCTGCGAGGGATGCTGCTGCTGCTGCTCGAGCGGAGCCTCGTCGCTGCTCTTTCTCGTGCGAGTTGAGCTGCGGACTTGGAGTCAGGAGCGTGTTTAAAAGGCAGGAGCATCGTGGGTCCACACCAATCCAGCCCCTCTCTGCTCACCATTGGCCAGCGTGAGGTAACATCTGGGTCCCCCACACTGTCTCCAAAAGCAGTGAGGGTACGGTGGGGGCGGAGGGGGGAGACAGGGTGTGTGTGTGTGTGTGTGTGTGTGTGTGTGTGTGTGTGTGTGTGTTTTCTATAACATAATAAGCTTTCTGTTTTTAGGCGCGTACAGTGTATTTATTCACGACGGCCACTCGCTACTGTAGGTGCCAGACGCTGAGTCCTCTGTGGACGTCTCTTTCAGTTTTGCGACATTCTAACAGTCGCTGACGCTGATTGCAGAGCGATCCGCTGCCAAGCAGAGGAAATAACGTCATGGCGCATGTCTTTCAGGAAAAACTCCTCAGAATGCAGACATCAGACGTGCTTATGAGGTGTAATGTGCTTGGGCTCGTTTGCAGTGTGTGTTGTAATTGTTGCTATTTGCGCTCGTAAAATCCCTGGGAAATAAAACACGATGTACCATTAAGTGCTTTAAATATCTCCCTAATAAGAAAGTAATAACACGTGCTCAGTTTTACATAACTGGTACCTTTACCTTTAATGCTCCAGGTAGACTTCAGGAGACTCCCTCCATCCAAAAGCACCTTAAACAACAACTTATGATGACATATATATGTAATAATGCAGTAAAAAACAGCCTTCTTATGTGTTTTATTCAATCAGTAAAGCCTCCAGCGACTCAGTTCTTTGACTGTGTGGGGAATTATAGGGAGCATGTCCTGAAACCTGTGAATCTAAATTGATCACAAATGAAATCGCTTTGTGTCAAGCGACGGGCATTTCAGGAATGGTTTGCTTACATTTTACTGTACACGCGCAACAACTGCCTGTTCTCACTGTAATCCTTGTGCCAAATGTAGCTGACAAGTCATTGTTTCCTGACAGAGCCTGGACAGGATGTCTGAGCACTAAGACACATGACTAACAACCCTGGCAAATATAACACACACACACACACACACACAGTGAGCATTACTGAAGCTCCTGTGCTTCTTTTAAATATCCATTATCTCGTTCATAAGCAGCAAAGCAATTTAGCTGATAAGCTGATTCCACCTTCATGACTTTTATTTGCGTGTTTTATTCAGTGTGCATGGAGTAAAATATAGCTGTAGGGCTGTAATTCAAAACAACGATTCACAACGGAATAATGTATAAAACACAAAACTCTGAAGCTTCTTTGTGGCTCCGTTACTGTGGTGCCACAGTGATGCAACAAACCACCTGACTGCACTGAAGCTTCTGTCTGTCTGTCTCCTCTGCTTCCGCTCCCTAAGGGTTTTTAGCGCTCTACCAATAGGTTATTTGTCACGGATAAAGCTTGTGCCGAATGGTCAGTGGAGCTGTGAGAAAAACAAGACACCAGAAAGTGAACTATCCTTTAAATAGAGCGTATTTATTGGATAACGAGAAATGTCTGGGCCTTTTGTAACGGCTGAGGGTTCTCTGAAACAAAAGGTAATGCAGAGGGGCAGCTTGACCAAAGAAACAAAATAAAACACATGAACAAAGAGTGTAATATTTCCTATTTACAGCAAACTAATTTCAGCAGCACACTTCAGTAGAAAGAAACATGAGATCATCAGTGCAACAGAACATCAACGTAAAATTAAACCTTTAGGGCAAACAAAGGACAATCTCAGTTCTTGGCATCATAGAAAATTCATTTTCTTCGCTGACTGTGGATAAAGTAGGTCGTAGTTGCAAACTAACCAGAAAACAGTGTAATGCTACAGATTTTACAAGTAGACTGACACAAAAAGGTCTCATGCCATTCCCTAAAAAACACGACTCCAACCACGGTTTCTATGTTTCCTGCAGCGCGGCAGTAGATCCGGCGACGGTCAACTCAAATGTCAACAGCAACACATTAACAATCTATAAAATACCAACCCAAAGAATAGATTCATAGGTTCTTCAAAACAAGGCGTGGCCACACTGACTCTGCTTCCTCCCCCTCGCGTTACAATTCTATGAGGCAATCTGTGCCGGCGTAGTCCGGGAGGTTCAGCTCGTATTTTTTCTGGATGTCATAGGGCAGGTAGCGTCCGGCCAAGAAATGCTTCCCCGAGAAACTGGCGGCGCACTTCTTTGGCGCCGTTAGCGAGATGAGGACCTCGGGGTTGATCCCGTCCTGACTCGGCTCTTCGATGTCCCAACCTGGAGGAGACAGTAAGAGGCATTCGCGGTACTGTACTGAGTGTGGGATGAGCTCACCACTGACTGTGGCCTAAGATTTATCCCCCATGTGTGCATCCAGACTTGGAACGCTTCGCTTCAGCCCAGAGGATCGTTCATCACGCCGCTGTCGTTTCGAGGCTCCGGCCTCTGCAACACTCACCTGAGGGCACGTCCACGCTGGCGATGGGAATCTTGACTTGCTTCAGGGTGGCCAGGATGCCAGAGTATGGCTCCTTGACGCCGGTGCAGTCGGCCTCTGGGCCCAGCATCGCGTCGATCACTAGGTTGTAGGCGTCGTTTATGAGCTGCACCTGAACGCAACACAGCCCGTGATGAGCGCAGCCCACAATCAGCATAGCGTACGGCACGAGTAAAAGTCTAAGAGTCAGAGCAGGGATAGTAACACGTACAGGGAACGTATAACAAACAGACTGTGAAGACTGTGGGAAGCTGCTAAATCCTCCTAACTGTGGCCAGTTTGGCCATTTGCGGAGAGAAGAATTGGATTTTGTCCCATTTCTTCTACTGGCGTCACATGAAGGGGTTGTTTTCACAGCCAGTGTGCAGCGAAGGCCTGATAACTGATAATAGTGGCCAGTAACACTAACAATGTGTGAGCATTTCTCCAGACTTGCAGAACTAATTTTAATTGAAATCGATGCTCAGATTTGTGGGATTTTCTCGCACAGCATTTGCAAAGTCAGTTTACGTTTGAAGCGGTCACAAAGCAAAGGAGAAAGAAAAGGAGTAAAGTGTTAAAAGCGTCTACCTCTGTGGGGAGATAGGACAGGAAGGGGATGTCCATCTTCTCACACTGAACTGTGAAATCCTGGTGCAGACTGTGAGAGGAGCGTTTAGGGTGGTAGATGGTCGGCTCGTATTCCTACGTCAGAAAAAACACAAGACGAGGGGGGGTCAAATAGGGAGAGGTTACATCATTTCAGCACTTCAGCCAGCGATTTCAACCGTCACTGACGCGACTGAGTGTGGATGATGTATCAGTGTAAATTAGGCCTGGACTCCAGTTCACAGCATGTTAAAATACTGTTGATCAGAAGTTGTTTTTCGCAGCTTGCCTTCAGAATGAAACCTTTTAAAGATGATTAGAAACCCAGATGGCCTCTGTGTGATGCTCAGCAGGAAGCACCTGTGACCTTTGACCTTTATTTGCTAAATATGAAATCTAAGTCCCACTGCCAATACAATGAGTGGCTGCGTGTGTTTGTATGTTTGAAGATGTAAAAAAACATCCGTGAATTCTGAAGTGCTGGTTTTCATACAGCTACAGTAAAAGCATCAACCTGAGACAAACTACTGTGTGTGAAGCTGAGGCCCATGTGACCGTGTGCACAACAAGCTCATGGGTTACAGTTCTTCACCCTAAGGGATGATGCTGGGTTGTGTTTTTGTTAACAACCAGCTCACGAGGAGTGAAAGGATCAGAGCAGTGGAAAAACAAAATCACTTGTTTACATCCAATACAGTGTTTGATGCCATGTGACAAAGAATCTGCTGAAGTTGGGCTCCACTAACAGGAGCTGTCGTGTGAGTACGAGCAGAGGCTGCCTATAGGTCAGCGAGCAGTGAGCCAGCTCTTGCATCACAGCCTGTTGTTTTATGAAGGACGATCCCCTGGAACTAATGTGCATGAGCTTTAATCAGGGAATCTGTGTCTTCCTGTGAGCAGCATTGTGCGTCTCTTCTAATATCGTGTCCAGCAGCAGACATAATCAGAAATCCACGGCAGATCCAAACGCAAGCTGTTTTGGTAAACACGTCCCGGAGCGACGCGAAGCGAGTGGTCGTAATCACCTGCTGCTGAGCCTTCATCCCACTGCTCTGTCTAATCACTTGCACAGATCAGTGTGTGTGTGTGTGTGTGTGTGTGTGTGTGTGTGTGTGTGTGTGTGTGTGTGTGTGTGTGTGTGTGGGGTGTGTGTGTGTGTGCGTGTGTGGGTTGTGTGGTGTGTGGTTGGGTGTGTGTGTGTGTGTGTGTGTGCGTGTGCGTGTGTGTGTGTGGGTGTTGTGTGTGGTGTGTGTGTGTGTGTGTGTGTGTGTGTGTGTGTGTGTGTGTGTGTGTGTGTGTGTGTGTGTGTGTGTGTGCGTGCGTGCGTGTGCGTGTGTGTGTGTGTGTGTGTGTGTGCGTGTACATACACCAGCTCAGACAGACGCGTTCCCCACCGGCCCCGCTCCGCTGAGCACCCGCTTCAGAACGTGAACAACAATAATAGAATTTGATTCACGCGCCACTTCTCGATGTCTGGTTAAAATGTTTCACGTTAGGTGAATGAAACAGAAGAAGTGACAGATGCAGACGGTAAAAACATCAAGAGCAGAGACGACGCATAAAAGATGCGTTTGAATGCGCGACAAGTCGATTGTGGAGAGGCTCATTCATGCCAGTGTAAATATATCTTTTTCTGACCTCTGACCCTGAAACCAAGTCCCTCTATACTGTAGTAATATGGTTTGAATCTGAACGAGGGGTTCAGGGCTCTATAAATCTGCTATGTCAGACACATATGGTAAAGTGCACAGTATAGATTCATTCCTTTCTCAACCGATGACTCCAAAAACACACATCCCATATTAAACTTGAAACAACTGGGTCCAGACTACAGCGCCGCGGTCCGCGGAGCACGAAGAGACACTCCATCATGTCCAGACGCCGCCTCTAATCCGCTCGGAGAGGACGAACGCCGCGGCCGTGACGTCACACCGCCAGACGGGGCTCGGCTTTAACGAGGGTAGCGATCGCATGACATCAGGCTGTCTGCGCGCCCTCGCAGGGCAGGTAATGGGGTAACTGCCGTTTACGGGAGCTGCAGCGAGCGCTGAGGGCTTGTATTCAGTAAAACCGCGTCCGTGCCGTAAATAGCGGTGAACTCTGCTTAACGGCTTCCTTAAAGGTGCTATAATGTAAATACTTACATATATGCGCAGGTGTCGCGCACAGACCAGGCCGATGGAGCCGTTCTGCTCCGGACCGCAGATGACCAGCACTGTGGGCTGCTTCCTGGCCAGCGAGCCGAGCGGGTAGGCCTGGAAGAGAGAAGGGATGGAGTCTAGTCACGCAGATGGAGTCAAACACACCTTCCATCTACATGCACTTGCTGCAGGGATTCGCCCTCTACACGTATCAACTCAGCCGTGATCATTACTCATGACAGTCGCAAACCATGTCTGGATTCGTTTTCAACTGATTGTTTAAAAGCACAATGGACCCTCACTGTTAAACAAAGCCAGTGTCATTGAAACAAATCTTCATATACTGTCTAGAATTACAGGCTGTAAAACACTCTCCTAAATTTTGGAGATGAACTTAAAACAGGACATTTTTCTTTCTGCTGTACAAAAACCCACTTACTGTCACTTCAGTTGATGTATTCAATACAGGAGCGAGTTCATATAGAGACATAGCTCATTCCCCACGCTGTATAATTGGTTATAACAAGCCACAGAGTGCATTAACTAGATTGATGGATCCAGGAGAGGATCCAGGGGCCGCTGTCGCTGCCGCAGCTCTAAACTCCACTGAGGAATCATCACAAATGCGTTGAGAGAGAGGCCTGTGATGGCTGAGGGCCACGGGGCCGTTCATACAGTACAGTATGTGTTCAGTGAGCGTGGCCCGGTTTGTTTTGGCTCAGCCGTGCGGCTGCTTCCCTAAATGACCCTCTGTCTGCTCCTGTAGTGAGGTGAACAGGGCCTTTACATAGCATGTCTGGACAACAGGGTCACAGCATAGACACTGAAGCATTAGAGAATCTAAATACAATGACTTTTAAGCTACAGTGAGGGTCAAGCTCCAACAGCTGATCTGTCCGTCTCACATCCAGATGTGGCCCAGATGTGATTTGGTCTATATGGTGAATATAGCCAGACATGAAAGCCTTATAAACACATTATAAGTCCAAAATAGCACAGATGTAGCTCCGTGTGTGCAGGATGCGTAGCTAAGCAACCGTGTGCCCACGCGCTCCCCGTGTCGCCGGCTTTGGGCGACGCCAGGGTTGTTTGCAACGCGGTGCTTGTTTGTTTTGCATCTCCTCCGCCGCCTCCTTGGTCCCCAGCCCCCACCCCCGTCATCTTCACATCACACGCTTTAATGACCGCTTCTCTCAATGTTGAGGGCCATCAGGAGGATCGGCGGTATCAGTGCCGGGGCCACTTAGCGCTGGCGCGAAAGCCATTAGTTGGAGGCGAGCAGCCTTTAAGGAACCAGATCAGGTCGGACTGGGAAGAACTTATGTATTTTGAAGCAATTGTCTCATTTCGCACATCTCCAACCTAACGGACAACTTATTGTGCGATGGGTCTTGAAAGCAATTAGCAGAGAAGGGAGAGCATTTGTAATTAGCTGCATTAAATGCGAGCTTTATTAGCTTTTTAATGGAAAACAGAAGCTGCCTGGGCAATTTCTGGCTAAATATGGAGCTTCATTACCGGTTGAGTCGTTATTGTAATTACAGCGTGTAAAAATAAACTATTATGAACTTTAAAAAAGCTACAGACTACAGTGGATGTCTTCACTTCCCATCGAGGGAAATCATGTGCACTGCACGCTCAGCCAAGATGTCCCTTGTTTTAATAAAAGCTTGTCAACAAACATTATGTTAGCACAGCATGGATTTAAAGCAGCAAGGTCGAGCCGAGCTTTCAGGCTAATAAAATAATGTTTTCCACTATCATGCGATGTGTTGGATGAGGAGGAGGTTCCTCTAAGTGCAGGCAGATGGTCCGCAGCATGTGTTGAACAGGTTTTGTGATGCGGTTGTTTCCTTGTGTTTGAGTTACTTCAGCGACGGCTGCTGCTGTGGTTTTTCTTATACTGTATATTCCTAGTTGAGTCACTCATCAATAACGCCAGCACCGCTTAGCAGCAGGCTGGATGCGAAGCAGACCTCCTCTCTCTCACACCCACAAACTGTTTATGTCTTGATTGTAATAAGGTCCCTGAGGGAATTCCTCGTCGGAATAAATGTTAGAGGCAGACTTCCACTTCCAATCAACATGAAATACACACCTAGTCTGAGAAAATATTATCAGGGACCTAATAATACATACACTCAGATCCAGACAAATGGTGGCGTTCTAACCTAGAAACCCCAAATGAAAGTCTTGGGACTTTCACTAGGCTGCAGATTAATTTATAGCTGTGTGGTAACAAAAACATCTCCTACTGCCACTCAGGTGCTGACAAGCCTCAGACTGATGCACACGCACGCACACACACACACACACACACACACACACACACACACACACACACACACACACACACACACACACACACACACACAGTCTGAACCTGGTGGCTGCTGCTGTGGGAACAGAAAATGGATTACTTACAGAAAGCCTCAAATCTGTCTGGCACCCAGAGGTGTGTGTGTGTGTGTGTGTGTGTGTGTGTGTGTGTGTGTGTGTGTGTGTGTGTGTGTGTGTGTGTGTGTGTGTGTGTGTGTGTGTGTGTGTGTGTGTGTGTGTGGTATACTTGGAAGCCTGCAGCAGTAGGCCAACAGTAAAATCTGTGAAATCGGACCGTCTGCATCTCCTCCTACTGTAATTTTCCCCAAACAGAGATGATGTCATGTCAGCGGCACCGCGCTGCCCGCGGCCGCCAGCAGCGGCCCACCGTGTCCAGGCCCTGTTTGTCTAGGAAGGCTATGCTGCTGGGGGGGTGTTCAGGCACGAGGCCAGTGGCGGCTGATGATAATGAAGAGGAAGTGGATGTGGTGGGTTTAATCACAAGTTTCTACTTTTGACTGATGCTGTCACTGCGTCTGTCTCGGCTGCTGTTTTTGTGCTTCTCATGTTCCCTAGTTTCCATTTCACAGTCTCCCATACTATGAATGCAACAAGCCTTATAAAAGTTAAATAATGTACAGCAGCACTAGCCAGTTTAGTACAGTTTTGGCCTTGTTCTTATTCAGAGACACAAATAAACTAGATTTATTACATATCTGTGATACTACTTGTGACTGCATGTGAGTGAATGAGCTGTAAAATCAAGATGATCAACTTTACTGCCATATTCTTTACATTTAAAGAATGCAACTAATAAAATGTTTTTTGTGTTATCATCACATTTGAATTTTCTGCTTCTGTCTTTGTGTTTTATTTTTCCTCCTCCTGACAGAAACGTGGGGTTTCATGTGTCTCGTAGCTCAGACTCTTATTCATCACAGACCACTCGAAAGCCCAGTGAGGAAACCAGCGCGGCGTTAAACCAAGCGAGTGGTCTGGTCAAAGGGAACCACATGTGTTCCTAACAGCCGCTCACACACACACACACACACACACACACACACACACACACACACACACACACACACACACACCCACACACACACACACACACACACAGTCTGGGTTTGATGCAATCCAGATCACAGCAGATTGAAAGTCCAGCCACACAGAGATGAAGCGCTGCGGTTCTGGACCAGCGGAGGCTGAGGAGCGTTGCCGCAGAGTGTCCGAATGTTCATTTCACATAATGTTTGAACATTTCCTACATGTAACATTCAGAGCTTTTGTCTGGAACTTAATACAAACAGGACAAGGGTAAATAATAGCTGCTGTAACTATTTGTGGACAAATGAAGCATTCGTTTTATTTGGCTTTTTTGTTCGGTTCAACAATGAAAATACTATAATTGCGTAATTTCTGTTGATCCATCTCAATATCACTTTATGCATTAATGATGAAAAACACTGCAATGTTTGTGGCTGAACTTTACAACATAAAATGAACACATCATAAAATAAACGGCTGTTGGTTTTAAAGGGCAGTTGCACTGACACATTCATGCTTGCTGATCATCAGTGATCTGTGAGCCGATGCGGGTTCTTCCGGTTTCGCCTTGAATCAGCAGACGGGTCCAGAACAGAAGGACGCACACACAGATGTACCGACCTTGGTGATAGCGAGGGCACACGCTTGACCCCAGATCTCGACCAGCTGCTGCTGCCCAAACCTGTAGTCCCTCAGCAGCTCCGTCTCGATGGCTGTCGCCTCCTCTTTACTGCAACACACACACCACAACACAAGGACAGGTTCAAAGGACAGGCGTCGCATTGGTTTGTCATCATTTGGAAATGTCATCATTCACAAGCGTCTTATTTTAGTCCAGCAGCAGAAATGTATTTAGGTTTGAGGCTACTTCAACTTGACCATTTATTGTTTGAGTTTAGTCAAACAAGTCCTTGTTCTGAGCTGATTGCCTCTTTTCTTCCTCCTGCTATTATCCGCATGGTGACAGTGTGACTAAACCAGCTGCACTGGATTCTACTGGTGCTGCTTTTAGCAACCGTGTGTGTGTGTGTGTGTGTGTGTGTGTGTGTGTGTGTGTGTGTGTGTGTGTGTGTGTGTGTGTGTGTGTGTGTGTGTGTGTGTGTGACAAATGCAGTTGGCAGGTGAAGGTGCTGGCAGGATGAAGAGCACAAACTAGAGAATCATCAAAGTAGGATGTGAGTTTTTGGAGAAAGCCTGTTACTCTACAGACACCTAGTGGTGGTTTCCGGTACTGCAGCTAGTTTAGAACGCTAGAAAAACAGAGAAACGTCCGTAGCAGAAAAAAATAATGCAGGAGCTGAATGAGGAGTTCAGATGAGATTAATATTGAGTTTGACCAAGGCATAAAAATCAATATGCTGCTCTACTGTAAGTCAGCGCTGACTCATCAGGGGCAGCGCCCAGCTCTGCCTCAGATCTGTATTTCTCAATCAAGAGCTCTATTTATGGGTACATATTTTGCCCACTGCGAGAATAATATTAGATTGTAGGGCGCATATGAGTAAAGATAAACTGCACAGCTGATATGTTTTGAATGGGTTCCCAGTTTTCAGAGAAACTTACATTTTCTACAATTTGAATACTCAGTCGTTATTTCTGTTAATGGAAGAATTACGGTTTTTATGCAGCACAATGCTGCTTTATCAAACGACAAACACCACTTCTACTATAGCTCTGTTTATTCAGCACTACGGCATCGGGAACCCTGACACTCCGTCCTTGTCCATGTTAATATGCATCTGCATGAGTGAAGCTGTGTAAAATAAAAAGTGCATGTTCGCATTTGTGTGTGTGCGTGTGTGTGCGTGTGTGTGCGTCCATGCGTGCGTGCATATGTGTGTGTGCATGCGTGTGCGTGCGTGCATGCATGTATGTGTGTGCATGCGTGCGCGCGCCTGAGTTTCTGTTTCCGAGTGGGGCTTCTGGCATTTACCTGTGCCAGTGGAGCAGCAGCAGCTGTCACCCACGGCTCACCTCAGGGATGTTTCCTGAATCACTGTGACAAGTTGATCTTTAGAAAGTTCACGTGGGCCCAGAGGGGACTGCTCTGTGTTTGTCTGCACCTGGCAGCATTAGAGCTCCTCACACATTTCACTGGGTGGAATTGATTCTGCATAATGACACACTACGTTATTTGTTGCCACCTAAAACGGAGAGGGAGACCCAATTTGTCATTGTGAGTGGACAAACATCCCAGCAGGCTGCTGAACATGGAGGCAGGATGTGTTACCACGATTAGGACACGCTGAAACGGGTTGTTTGCGTTGTTTCACGCCAAACACTGAATAATAAAATGTCCATTTTATGCTAATTATTACCCAACAAAGTATTTGTTTACCTGAAGGATGTTATAACCAGCAATCTTTTCATTTACATGTAGCTCATGAAAGGTTTCAGTGTGTGTGTGTGTGTGTGTGCGTGTGTGTGTGCGCGCTCTGGGAAACAAAATCAGCCCCTCGTGAGGATTCGCTCAGGTTGCAACTGAAGCCGCAGCCGCTGAGCGTCTCCTCCGAGGCTCCGCTGATTTCCCGGCGCCGCCTGTGCCGTGCTCCGTCACCGCCGCTCTCAACTGTGATCGCAAAGCCCTCAGTGAGCGTGTTTACCTCACACATGAGATAAGGCCAAATGAAACTTTAATGGTCCCTGTGGGGAAACCGGAGCACGGCAGCAGGACAAACAGCTACTATACAAAATAAATGAATAGCAGAGGTTTGAAGGTTCGAACTGAATCGGCACAAACAGCTCACTGTTACTCTTTACCTGGATGTGAATGATGCAGGTATAAAGCAACTAATATATGGTCACCACAGTCTATATCGTGAGGTGACACAACTTCATCCTGCTTAAAATAACTGATAGTGAGACAACGTAGATTCTGTATCATGGCAACAGTTGGATGGATTTCAGTATTTCTTTGAGTATTGTAGTTTTTGACAAAATACCCGCAGAAGCTGCAGCATCCAGTTCAAGCCCCTTCACGTGAATGGCTGTAAACTCTGATCTGTTCCACCTCTGCCTCTCTGAGTCTGACTCTTTGAGTGAGGAGCTGCATTTGGATGTGCGTCGTGAAGCCTTTTCCCCCCGTCGGCTCGGCCCTTTTTCACCCCAGCCTCCTGAACCCTCCTCAGCCGCGACCCCGGTTCACCCTCCTCCGTGTTCTCTCCTTTTAAACCTCAGTGGTCTCTGCTCCGACGGAGGTTTGTCCAACACCGGGTTCAAAGTGATGGCAGATCCAGGGGTGACGGCGAGACGGAGGAAAGTGAGGCAGCAAACGGTGTGTGTGTGTTCACGTGCAGCTAATTCAACACGTGTCTCACTCAGGACACCTTTCATCAGCGCCCGCGCCTCCCGGGGCGCGCCTGCAGGAGGCCGAGCGGGACGCGCCAGGAGAGGCGGCGGAGGGGAGAAGTCTGAGGCCCGATTAGCAAGAGCAGCCTCACCGCGGCAGCGAGCGTGGCACGTTACAAGGCGCCCCCGGTGTCGCTCCGCATAATGTGATGACGGGCAGAAGGATCAGGTGCCACGGCAGCGGAGCGCCTCGCAAGCAGCCTCAGCTGGCAGATAGGCGCCAACAGGCCCTGGGCCTCCATATGGTCCCGCTCCGACCGCGATGTGCAGTTCTGACCCGATCGGGACGGCGTGGCGCGCGTCGCTCCCTGGGCGATAATCTGCCACGGAGCTGCCTCCAACAGCATCGTTTGTCCAGATCAGACTGGATCCGTTTAGCCGTCCGCCCGTCTTCATCGCCCGTCTTCTTCAGGGAATTCCAATCACTGGGCCCTGCGTTTTGTTTCCATTACCCATTTGTCCCGGAGCAGCCACGGAAATACAAAAGATTAACAATGGCCGTTACCTGGAGCCACAGGTGTTGGCAAAGCTCATTTAGTTTTAGATTTCTGTGTGTGAGAGCTAAAAACGTTCTTCCATGAGTCAGGTCTACTTCTGCCTCATTTTTCACCGTTATCTCCGTGGAGGAGCAGCCGCCCACACACACACACACACACACAGGTGGACTCACAAACGCAGGGTACATGACACGCACGAGAGCGGACACATCCTCACGCCCACAGGTTGCGTCACCGAGTGGCCCCTCAGCGATCTTAGCGTTACAGCTAGCGATCCGCAGCCTCCACCGCTCCGAAGCCTCGGTCGGAGGCCGCGTGGTGTCACATCCATTCATTTACACTGAGGTCCGCTCCGTCCTCCGGGTCCCGGAGGGAAGAGCGGAGCGGCAGAAACGCAATGTGCCGGGCCGCGGCACAGCAATGACCTCTCTGTTACCGAGTGACCTGAAGTTTAATAAGGATGGGTCATTTGATGGGCCACAAATGTCCCAGAAAAAGAAGAGGAGCCACAATAATGATTTACCTGAAGCGAAGGGAAAGGCGGCTTCATTCTCCTCCCCTGTGCATCCTATATGAACAATCTCGGCGCCATGGCAACAACGCTGCCCAATCACAGAGACACAAAAACCGGCACAATACAAGGAAAAGAAGCATTAATGTTTTTGTGCAGAGATACTTTGTTAAAGTGACTTACGTGAAAAAGGTCCAGACCAACTCTGGAGGAGGATTGAAGGATGACTTTTAAAAACATCTACGATGATGATTTTTATTTTATTAATCACCGATCTGCGCTGGTCAGCTAAAGCATCAAAGGGGTGGTTTATTTACATGCGTCAGGGATTAACAAACACGACCGACTGAATGTTAACAGCTGATCCAGTTCTGACCTTTTCATGTGTCAACAAGGTTCAATATGATTCTATCCAGGTACAATGAGGATTCCCCATTTCCAACAGTGTGTGTGTGTGTGTGTGTGTGTGTGTGTGTGTGTGTGTGTGTGTGTGTGTGTGTGTGTGTGTGTGTGTGTGTGTGTGTGTGTGTGTGTGTGTGTGTGTGTGTGTGTGTGTGAAGCTCAAATCCTCAAAGCAAACGCTAGGCATGTTAAATACCAGCAAACACAGCAATGGCTGTTGAAGTGAGAGAATCACTGTTCCTCGTGGTGGGAACAGACCAGAACAGACCACAAAGTGACACGGCTTAATGAGAAGCGCTGCCACTGGCGAAAGTGAGACACCACAGAAGAAGTCAGGCTAATAAAGCCCTGCCACAGAGACGACGGCCTCCGACAGCCGCCGCCCTCGGACGGGACCCAACAAATACCCCTCGCAGCCTGAAATCTAACAGCGTGAACCGGTGTTTAATCCGTCATCGTGAGGCGAACTGGGAACGGACGGAACCACTGGAACTAGCGGGGAGTGAATAACACGCTGTTTACTGGCTCCCGTCCCACGAGGCCCCGTCTGCAGCATCAACACCCAATTGGCTCCAGATGCCACAGTTTGTTGGGTACGAAGCGAAGGGGAGTAAGAGAAACGTGGAGGAGGGAACGTCAAGAGCAGGAGAACCTGCACCTTAAAGCAGCAAGAGCCAGTGAGACACTGTAGCTGCCTCCTGTTCATGGTCAAGTCCCAGCAATCAGTGATCCACTCATGTAAAACTAAAAAACAAGCAAAGGTTTATAGTCTCACAGGAACCAGGTGTGTGTTTCTGAAGTTATAGCCTTTTAAAACAACATTTACTGAGTCGTTGAAAGCATTCTAGAATCCAATAATGACTTTAAGACCCACAATCCATTAGTTATGAGCTAAGGTTTGAGCTCTCGGGGGAGACGGGGGAGACGGGGCACAGCTGCCACCCTGAGGCGCTCGCTTGTTGGCTGTTTTTAGCTGGAGGTGGCGTTTGGTGCTGAGACACAAGGTGTTTGCGTGTGTTGTTGTTGTCGGGCAGAGGAGGCGTCACGCGCCCGCAGGCTCCAGTCCCTGCAGGTTCCTGCGTGCTTCCATCGTGAAGGTGGAACAGGTGGATCCCTGTTCCAGAGCAGCCAGACAAACGGCTGCTAAACTGATGGAGGACGCCTTCGTGCCGTTTGTCCTAATTGCATTCGGCGCCGCCGCCGCCGCGGAGGAGGTCGGGCCTCGGCTCAGCTCCTGGAGGCTAATCCCTTTCCTGTTCGCACATCTCATGGCGCCGTTCTGTGGCGCTGCCAATAAAACACAACACAACACAATCCCCGGGCAAAGCCAGGAGGAGACGGAGGAGAAGCCGCTCCTCAAATCTCTCCAAGGCTTTGCTTTGAAGCCCCTTCACTTAAATTGCTCAGGCTCATCTCACCTAATCATCGTCTGAGAGCGTGTGTGTGTGTGTCCTCTCACAGGACACACTGTGTGGAGTCTTGCATGAGGGAGAAGGCAGGTGGGTCAACTGAAAGGCAATTAGATACAGAAGCCCACAAACAGCCGCGCGCATATTAATGAGCAGCCTCAGACCCACCGCGTGGCCGGCTCTCGCTTTCTCCCGCTCTCGCGCCGGCCAGGGGTGCGCTTGTGACGCGGCCACGTCCGCGCGCAGGCTCGCCGCGTGCAGGTGGTGTATAATTGATGAGCAGCGGCTGGGGGGCGGCCATGAGAGGGACCACAGAGCCGCCGCGCCGACACTGGCATTCGGCCGACCTTTCTCGGCTCCGCCAGCGCGCGCGCGTGCGAGCGGGCGCCCGCGTGGGCGTGTTTACGACGCCTGGGTGGCAGGTGGCGGTGGGAAATGTGCGAGAGGCGCGGGGAGACGGCGGCTGACGGAGGAGACGATGAAGGCGGCGTTCTTCGGAGACGCTTTGAACACAAACAGCGAACGGCGACGAGAGCGTTGAAATGAGGCTGAGGTGCGGGAGAGGAGCGCGCCGCTAATGAGACGAGACAAGGCGCGTGAAGCCGTGAAGGTCCCCGCTCATTTACCTGTCGTCGATCAGGCGGCGCGCGGAACCTGGCGCCGCGTGAGCGCCACGCGCTCCTGAAACGCAAACTTTCTCCGGACTCCGCGCTCGCCCTTGACCTCGGAGCTCGTAAAGGTCTGCGCGTGCTGCCGTTGCCCCTGGCAACCGACGGCCTTTGCGCCGGTGCGGCTTCACCCGTGCATTAGGAAACGAGCCGGGTGAGGGGGGGGGGGCGTGTGGTGTGGTGTGATGAGAAGGTGGAGCCGTCATGACTGTGTCACACTTCCACTCAGTTTCATTCCACGCAGCAGCTGACTCACATCCCATAAACATGATTTAAGACGCGTTTTCGATTCCATTAGCTAGACCGTGATCACGGTCACTCGAGTGTGAAGACGAACAAAATCACCTGTTACTGCGTCAGTAAATCTATTCTGTCTCTGCCTCAGCTCATATCCTGCTCAGTATATAATCACCTGCCTTCATTTTGAAGTCTATTACGGTCTTAGGTTTGAAACGTTATTCACCAGCTGAAGGATGACTGAGCCCTGGTCTGTTTGGCTCGTGATGCTCACACCAACAGCCAGTTAGAATCAGTCCGAGTCAGCGTCTCACATTGGGAACAGCTGATCAACCCAGCTGGATTGTTTTCGCTTTCCGCCAAAACGGGAGCCCCCGCCCCCATGGACGGAACAAACGCTCACGGGGACAGAAGGGAAGCCAAGTGAGAGTTCATGGATAAGAGCGCGCCGCTGAATAATTAGCGCGTGGAGCAGACGGCGCGGCCTCTTTACGTTCTCTGCCTACTGATTCAGGTGCAGACGCAGCGGGGGTTCGTTGTGATTAAGAGCGCGTCCGCAGGATCGCACATCTCCTCAGGAGTGATTCATGCTTATGTATACAGAGCATGAATAGACTTCAAATCCAGTTTAGGTGGAGCTAAAAGGCGACAGAATCACATTATGTTTACTGCGCAGCCAAGTCACATCATGTCACAAATCACACACAGTCCTCCTCGTTTATCTTTTTGCCCAGCTTTAATGAATGAGGCTCGTCGCGTCTCTGGTTGCTGGTCAGTCAGAGTTGGCGTCGCACCCTTCAGCGGCGATGGAACCGAAAGTGAGGACTTCAGGCCAGTCGTCAGCGAGACGTGGCGTTGGTACGCGGGTGATGCTTTTTGGCGGCGTTTCAACGCGTTGCATCAGCTTGTTTACGACAAGAAGCAGGAGGCGCGGGTCCAGCCGGAGAGAGCGGTCTGAGGTGCACGGCACCGAGCAGGATGTCCGGTGACCCGCCGCTCCTCTGCCGCTTCTCCTCCTCCACCTCCTGCTAATTGCATCTTGGCTGTGTTGTGAACAAGCTCTGGAGACTCTCTCTTTTGTTTGTCTCCCGTATCCGAGGACCTCTGGGCTTTAGTTTTCACTAATTAACGGCAAGAAACCAATCCAACCGTCTGTCATCCGCCTCCCTCTCGGTGGGTCTCATGATCGTTATAACAATTACCAGATGAGGATATGTGAGAAAATACAAGCGGAGGTGGTTTGGTCGGGTTCGATAGCCTTTCTCCAAGTAAACAGGGAGCTGATTGCCTGCTGCTGCGTCTCCAGGCTCCACTCTCTGTGAGCTTCTCTCAGCATCACCATTAACCATCTGGCTCTCAGGCCACCAGGGAGTCTGGCCTCGGGACCTGTCCATCAAAACATCCAGAATTCCCCTGCACCTCCACTGATTGTCTCATTACAGAGACAGAGGAAGGTTCTCGGCATGAGCAGGACCCGGTGACAGGTCGGAGGCAGAGGAGGACAGGAAGGCTCGCTATCGCTGCCGTATCTGCTTTAATGAAGAGAAAAGGACAAATCTGACCATTCTAAGGTGTGAATACATTTTCACAGTCATTTTTAGTTTCTCTGAATAATGACCAGCCTTAAAAAAATTATGGGAAGGATCTGGTTAATGATGTTCTATTCTGTGTGGAAGCTAAATTAAACTGGTACATTTCTGTTTCCCGTCTAAATAGTACCTTTTCAAAATTATTAATATAATCCAACAACAATGACGCAGAAACACGTGAAAGACCAGGCTTTTACAAAACACAATCGCAATTCAGTGGCAGTTCTTCTAAAACGGGAAACAGAACCACAATCAGGACCGGGCAGAGCGCGACTGTTAACTGAGCCCAATTAATGAAAACTGGAGCAGCCTGTGAAAAGTGAGCGTCGCACCCGAGGACGAACGCAGACGCACCAGCGCCGTCTCCCGTGTCTCGTACCGGGGTGCAGCCGGCGTCGGTTGCTATGACGACGGCTACCTCACAGAGAAGTGACCCCCCCCTCCTGGACCAGGTTATAGGTTCTACTGGTTTTCTGGAGAGAGCCTCCTCTCTCTATTGCGGTCTGTGTGCAGCTTCCTACATGATTCTCCAGTGGAGACAACATGCGTCCAGTTCCTACCGGGCCCCGTTCCCATTCTGTCACCAGAAGAACACCTCTCCTCCCAGTCCCATCCCTCCGAACAGCTCTGACCCCTGTCAGCGAGTCGCCCACCAGACAAAACCTGCTGGAGGGATAGAAATTTGAGCTACTGGGGTTGTGTTGTAGACGCACATCTCACATGTTCCCGTGGAGTGAGCCACAGTCAAATGATTTCTGAGTTATTATAGTTGCTGGAGGACGCCCCAGGAGGCGCGGAGCGCTGATTGTCATGATCACTTCAAGCGGCTGGTTGGGCCACCATGAGAAAGACGAGCTGGCACACTTCAGGGACCTGCGCCAGGCGTGATGGACGGGGAGGACACACACACACACACACACACACACACACACACACACACACACACACACACACACACACACACACACACACACACACACACACACACTGCACTGACGAACTCTGGATGTTTAGAGGCCACAAAGCAGCTCAGGGAAGCAGGATTAGAACGCAAAAGACTCAGCAGATAGAAATATAGCAGGTTTACTGGCAAAGGGAAACCCCCAAACAGGTCCAGGGTCATGATCCATGAAAATAAATAAATTATTAAATAAATAATAATAAATAAATATAAATATCCAAAACACTGTTATTGGCTCTACGGCCTCCAAGGACAACGGTGCTCCAGCCACATTTACCACCGCTTCCCTTCCACAAACGAAACAAAGCTGGAGAAGCTGCAGCGATGCCAAAAGCGCCGCTCTTCAGTTTGGACCTGAAGAACCCTTCCAGATAAGAGAGGAGGCGTCGTCCAGAACCTGGAGTGGGCCCAGTGCCAATAAGGAGCACTTGTAGGAACAGGCCAGAGTTTCCACAGCTCCACTGGAGGAATGTAAAGTAAGTTAACACAGCCACTAAGCTTAATTGTAATAATCAATGCCACTGGTGGTGTTTCCGAGGGCGTGACAGCAGTGTTTGTGACGGTCTGAGCGTTTGGAGCAGACGAAGAGCAGCTCAGTGTTTTCTCTCTGAGGCGGCGTCCACAATAACCTCTGTTTCCTTCCATCCTCCCCGTCTGTGCACGCTGCGCTCAGCCCTCCGATCCCTCCTTCCTGTCCCCGCTGCTCCACGCCTGTCAGCCTGAACACAATGCACCCTGTCTGCACACATTAAAGACTAAAAATATCAGCGGGGAAGATAAACAAACAGACACATTCAGCCCGCGAATGCACAAACGCTGGCTCATTATCCTACACGGGGAGTCGAGCTGAAGCTGTAATAACAGCCGACTGTGGGTTCCTTCTAACCACAGTCATCGCTCTTCAAGGCTCCTCCAGGAAAAGCCTTTGCTTCATGTATGCTTATTTTAATAGTTACGGCTGTTTCATGTCTGGGGAGCAACTAAATGATCAGGGGAACTGAGTCGTCTCACAGCAAACGTTTACGACCTGTGCTCAATGGAGCCATTCGGGGCCTGCATATTATAATATATTAATCATATCATCAAATTGTAAACAGTGGTTTCATTCATATTATTTCACTGGGGTGAACCTGAGTCTCTCCTGCAGGTTCTGACCGTATCATGAATGAAAAATGACCTCTAAAAGCAACAAACGACGACGTCACCAGCGAACAGGATCGAGGGGATCGCGTCGCCCGCTTCCGACTGAACCCAGCGAGCAGCGCTTCCAGACGTTTGCACTCCTTCGCAGCAGCACGTTTGATTTCCTGCCTTCCAGGCGGCCGCCGGTGCCCGTTTTCATTCGCCGCTCGGCGTCGCTCTGTGTATTTGATGGGAGTTTTTGTAGTACGACGCCCTCCAGCATTAAAACGGAACACGCTCGGATTTATTCAGCCGCCACCGAGGAGACGCTGGAGACTCTTAAATCCACCTCACACACGTTAACGCGTGGGACGCACATGTGGAAACCCTCCCTGTCTCCATTCACATTCACATTCATTTCATGTTGACGTTCTAACTGTAAGTAGTTACATTTAGTAGATTTCCATGACCCAAATGCGCAATTCTCTCTGTTTCATAATTCACGCCCTGGTGATAGAGAAGGAGAATAATACATGAGTTCTGTTTCTGACGGAAATCACCTCAAAGAATGAGTCCACAGAGCGTCACCTGTGCTGTAAGCGTGTGTTTGGCTGGGAGAGGGGAACCGGGTCCAATGGGGGTAGAAGCATGGGCAGGACACGAGGCCGCTTTCTGAAGGACTGAATACTGAGCTGCCCCTGGTTCATTTAGGAGAAGCTGCCCATTAAAACCTGCACTGGAACGCAGCCTCCGCTCCGTCACCGTTATCTGGGCCAGCTCAGCCGCCGGTTGTTTAAAGAGGAGGAGAGGATGGAGGTCGTGCACCGGTGACATGGCGGCAGATGCCACAGTCATTAGATCCCAGTGGGTTGAAGCAGGCACGATGTGGACCCGCGTGAGCCAGGAGCAATGATGCAAAAGCAGCTTCTTCAGTGGAGCAGTCCGTGCTCGAAGCAAAGCTTGGGTACAATATTAGATTCTCTCCTCTGTTTCCCAAAAGGTCCCTTCAATGAGTCACAATGTGAACATAATGAGGAAAAGAAAGCGTGTTGGCTCGGAGTCTCCTGTGTTGCTCATTAACAAAGGTCCGCTGCCTGGAGACTCATTTGAACCTGATTCAGCCGGCTTTCACACGTTGGACGGGCAAATAAAAACACGGGCCTCTGCTTCGACGGCCTGATTTCTCCTGCAGGGTTCGCTCATCGATCCGTCAGCTCCACCGCCTTGGTCCAGACAGTGTCGGTGCTGTCCGTGTTCTGGTCCCTTGGCTTTTCACTTATCTACTTTATGAAGCAGCATCAAGATCTAATAAGCTCAGCCTGAACACGTAGAGCTCATTACCGCGACCCTTGAATGCGTCAGTCTAATGCCAACCCCGACGTGGGCGCTCCTGATAATGACATCAGTCTGTATAAATGTATTTCACATGCCTGGTTACATCTTTTATTATGTTATCTCACACTTAAAGGCCTCAAAGATCAGAAATAGCCCGAGTTGATCCTACTTAGAAGCAGACGTACTGTGAAACACGTTGACCACGTTCTCCTCCAACGTGCTCCTCTCTCAAATACTGTAAATGAACAACTCTCACAGCTAATTTGATTTGAATGGAAAAGGAAAATTATGGCCAATCACTGCTGTGGTAGCAAATCATCCCCCCCTCCACTCTCCCTCTCAGCATCTCCACCTCTCTGCCCCAATCACTGAATTCAGCCTATAAATAAATGCTTTTGAACTGTCACACAGGCAAATGGAACTGCCAACGTGGGAATAGGTGCCGGGGAGTTGAGAGGAGGGCGACGAGCCAGCGGGACCACAATAAGTCTAATGCGCATCAGTGCCAAGTTGGAAAAGGCACAAATCGAACAAGCAGTGGTGAAAAAAAAGGATAAACCCGCTTTTTATCTGACGGACATGTCGGGAACCTGCTGTTGTCAGGCTGAAAGCCATGCGACCACCGAGCCAGACGCTCTGGCCACTCAAGCATCCTCCAGCCTGCTCAGCCAGTTGACTCAATACTGATCAGTGCCACAGCCTTTTCTTCTTTCTACCATTAGACAGGTTGCATCACAATGGTTGGAGGCTCCAGAATCAGACATCAGAGTCCAAACCTCCATGGAATCAGTCAACATCCCAAGAAAAACATGGCCTCAGCATTCTGGAGTGTCCTGTGAGTCGGGCTCTGCATGGGTTCGGGTGTTATTACAGTCACAACTATCATCACACTACATCAGCAGGAAGGCCGTGGATGGAGACGTTCATGCGTCCACTCGTCGCCTTTGGCAAACACATTACTGAGGGATTCTGCATATTAACGACTGATCACTGAGCAGCTCTATCACCAGAGAGCCTGAGGCTAATGGTATTTATTGTTTAAGCATGGTTTTATAAATCCTAGAACTATTAATCTTCGATATCTATCTTTTCTTTGTTCACATATGTTTTGCTTAGATTTGTGATTAAACAGTTTGCTGGAACAGCTGTTTGTCATCTATTAACTTGACTAACAACAGTTAGAATAGAAAATACCAGTTTATCACTGGCCTCTAGAAGAGTGGTGGTTTGACTAGACTGGTTTGGACCCATAATATCATTTAATACAATCTGAACCTTCAAACCAGCCAAGGAGGTAATGGTTTCCACCCACATGTGATGAATCCCTGCCAAAACCCATCCATCTTCTACTGCTTTTTGGGTCGGATCAACAAAAAAACCAACCCATGAAGCTGCAAAGTGACCATCAGCCCCCGTTCTCCCCAACGGGCACAGCTCCTGGCGCCACGCTGCTACGGCTTCCTGTCTGCTGCCGGCGTGTGTCACCACATCGCTGCACAGCCAAGATGGAGCCCGACACCTCAGCCTCCGCAGCCAGGCAAGCAACAGGAAAAAAGGTCAGCAGAGCAAGAAACGGGGACGAAGGCGAAGATGCTGGAGGCGCAGGGTGGAGGCACAGGCTCCGATTGTGCTGGAACGCTGAGTCACTTGTTCAACGTGCTCATGTGGCTAATTTGTCTAGTGGGAGAACTCATACTGTTGTTGTAAGATTGGACAAAGCAGTGAGAGAGAGAGTAGAAATGAAGAGCGTCCGGGGCTTAATGATCAGATCATATGTCATAATGAGCTTTGCAAATGGCTGCTTCCAGCTTTCCTGTGGATTCGACACAGCTTCTCACCTGTTGCGTGTCCCGACTTCACCTCGTAGTGTGCCTGTCGGGAGCGCGGGGCGGGAGGATAACGCTCGCAGAGAGAACGCAGCTCAGAGAGGAGAAGTCAACGACACCAGGTGTTAGGGTGAATGTCGACGTCTTATTAGTGATGCATTTAGAGCCTCGTTAATGAGAAAGACAGCGTTCAGCTGGGTGTCAAACACAGTGCGTCCTCATACGCAGACCTTTGATCTTTCAATAAACTAGATAACGGAGATTGTGTTAATTAGCGGCATAATTAAAATGTTCCACCTGCTGCCTGAATCCTATCCTCACTCCCTTCTTCAAGGAGATTATACATCACAGTGGGGCTGACGTGGCTTTGTACGCCGCTCCTTCAGAGCCGGTGTCTCTCCAGCATCAGGATCCGCATTAGCGTTGAGCGTTCGTCTAAATACGGCCAGCGCAATCCACTCCTCTGTTCATGAGTAAAATCTGAGCGTCTGATAGATGCTAAACGTCCTCCAGTGCTGCATAACTTGGCTTCATGGATTTGACTTTCTTTCAGCACAGAGGCAGTTTTTAGGTGAGGAGAAATAGTTGGTAGTAGTAAAACAAACCAATCAACTTGTGGTTCGTAGCTCACCTGCTAATAATAATAACGTGAAGGTGAAGAGCTAAGATCAGCTGCTCCGGCGTAAACAAAGTGAAAGGCGGGTATTTGTTGAGAGCACAATCACGTACCCATTTTAAAGTCTGAGCGCTCAGAATGAATTCATGCATAGGTGCGATACTCCCCAGTGATGGATGGACGTCAGCTGTCAGGGCTTTAAACAAGTTAAATCAGATGGAGTGACGGTGGAGTTGCATTAGACGTGTGAGTCACAGCAGAGACCCAGGGTTGTCTGGAGGCGCTGTGTGTGCACATAGGCCTTTTGTAAAATCAATCCGGGATTCAGTCATTTATATTTATGAAAGACCAGCAGAAGAAGCCATCTGTCTAGATTACATAAAGCTCATCACCCGACCGAGAACACTGATGACTCCCACGGAGCGCAGACACGCCCAGGTTACAGTAGATTAAGAAGATGCAGGAGCAGTGATGATGTCACCGTCCCCGGGAGTTACAGGGGTTCGATGTGCAACTGAACCCCAGAAGCCAACTGATTAAAACAGGCGGCGTGTTCCCTCAGCTGTGGTGCTTAAGTTGCACAGAAAACATCAGCAAACACACAACAAAGTAAGTTTTTTGTCACTATTACTTCTTCAGGTGCCCCGTTTTCATTTGCACATGTCTGCAAACACCAGCACACCTATGCACATCCTGCCTCCTCCCTCTCATCAATTTCACATTCTCCTTGATAATTAAAGTGAAGGTGGTACCTCACAAGCAGCCGGGGGCACCTATACACCCCACTAACCTTTGATTGCGTAATAAGAGTCAGTGAATCATAAGACGCTTGCCCTGCTTGGTTTAACTGCAGGCTATGAGCCCTGCTGATGCTCAGTTAAACGCAGCATTTCTATTCCAGTAGGATCTCCTGTTAGTAATTAAATTAGATGCTTGAAAGAAGTGGAAGACAGAAACAAGACTGGCAGCGGCGGTTTATCATCATCACCATCATCATCATCATCATGTACTGGTGACTTCAATAATTAATCAGCCTTATTATTCCCTCTGATCTCATTATCTTTTAAAATCTTGCTCACATTCAAACAGACTGCAAGATGTATACAGTGAGCGTCATGTGAAGATCTGGGTCTGATTCTCTCAGCCACAGTCTCTGCCTCGCGCTGAGCTGTGATTGAGGAGGTTCCCTGTGAACCGGTGCGAGAGTGATACAGACAGACAAGACGGCGAAAGCTGCAAAACACAACTGTTCACGCAGGAGAAGTGAGAGGATGAGGGCGAGAGCTGCGCTGTTTCCTACCTGAGGTAACGCAGCGGCTCTATGGTCTCAGCCTCTGCCTCGGCGGAGCTGTGGTTCATCTTGTCCATCCGCTTTCACCGAACGTGAGAAAGGACGCGCCGTGCCGCTCGCAGGGAAACACCTTCCGTCGCTTCCGTCTGAGCGGGATCTAATAAACACGCCGTGTTCTTCTCGGCCTGGGAATAGACTGAGAATCCGAATCAGCCTCCTCCCTCCGTATCTGCCTCTGTGCGGCTCTTGATTGGTTCAGATGCTCGAAGGTAATTACCGGCCGCTATATACACACGCGCGCGCGCGCACACACACACACACACACACACACACACTCACGCGCACACACACTATGAATCCAGCCTTTATGTCTCTGCCTCTCCGCTCGGCCTCTTTCCCACCGTGGCCCCGGCTCCGTCTCTGACAGAACCAGCTGGCTGCGTGTATAAGCTGCGCTCAACGGGAAAAGCAGCCAATTAAGAGTCAGGAGGCAGGGTGCGCGCCGGCGGATTGGCTGGAGCTCCCACAATTGGCTGCTCAGTCATCCGGGGTGAAATCCCCCTCTCCCTCCCTCAAATTCACACGGCTACACAGCAGACATTCAATCAATCACACGCGCGCGCGCGCACGCACGCACGCACACGCGTCTGGCAACATCCCCTCAATGTAAAATCTCCAGCAAGCGTCAGACGGAGAAAACACTTGGCAGCTCACCTTTCATGTAACGACGTTTGGCAGACGAAGCCCATTACGTAAAGGGAGATAATAACACTACAGTACCTGAGTGGGTACATGGCAGCAGTTTGTAGCTCCAGCGCAAATTGTGCGGGATATGAAAGAGCCTGTGAGGAACTTAGATGCATGATCATATGGATACAGGGAATCAGAGGAGAATCATTTCCATTACAATAAACATATTATAGCAGGCAGGCAGTAAAAGGGAACACACAGATGACTCTTAGCAGGAACTCAGGGTGAAGCGGCAGCAGCCAGAAACGAGGCTCACAAGTGGAGTGCACTGTCTCCTATAATATGTCGGTATTTCTCCCACTAGTTTGCTCAGGCTTCATAAACGCTGCTTGCAGAGGGTGGAGTAAGGCAATAAAGATCAGGGTGTA
Organism: Betta splendens; assembly: GCF_900634795.4. Classification (NCBI taxonomy): domain Eukaryota; kingdom Metazoa; phylum Chordata; class Actinopteri; order Anabantiformes; family Osphronemidae; genus Betta; species Betta splendens. The sequence goes on from NC_040884.2 coordinate 25,873,027, forward strand.
AATCAAGCGTTCAATTTCAATTTCCTCACCAGTTGACAAAATGCACCTGTGAGGAAAACCAGTGATGTGAAGATGAAGGTAGAGGCGATGGAGGGTTGGTGTGTTCTGCCATCTAGGGTCTGTAAGTCACCATTACAGCGTTAAACTGGGAAAACAACAGGGTCAGACCGTTCTAGCACACCGTTGGAAAACGGATGGATGAACACATTCAAGGGCTGAGGCCATAAGAAAGCACTTGACATATGCCATTTTATTATTACATACTATTGGGCAGAGGCCGTCGATTTAAACATGATTAAGTTAAAACACACAAGAACATGAAGTCAGTGTTGGCCTTTATCTGATCCTCTGCCTGAACTATGTTCACAGGTTAAAAAGAACAAGAAATGAATCGGGAGCAGACGACGAGAAAGGAAAGTTTTAGTCAAGTGCACATGCAGAATTTCCATTTGTACACTAAAAAACACTGATATCCTTGTTCCTTCATATATTTGTCCAATACTGAGATAAAATGTATTGAGTTTACTAAAGGATCTGGCTTCTGAGTTAACAGGTGATAGTCAAAAAATAAGGCTAACGTGCAAAACTTTTATTTCAGTAATCCAACTTAAAAGGTGAAACTAGTATGTGAGATAGACTAATTACATGCAAAGCAAGATAGTTAAAGCCACGATTTGTCATAAATAAGATTAGAATAGAATATTGAACCTTTTTTTATATATTTAAATCTTCTTCTGAGACTGTGGATCTGGGGTTTTCATGATCTGTAAACTGTAATAACCTCAATTGTGACAAATCACAACTGGAACTACATTGCTTTGCATGTAATAAGTCGATCTCATATTAGTTTCACCTTTAAGTTGTATTACTGAAATGGCTGAAGTTTTGCACAACATTTTAATTTAAGGAGTATCACCTGTAGTAACATACTATTTGCCCAGGCTGGGGCAAATAGACTGTATTCATTTAAATACATAAAGACTATGAGGGTTTTTATTGTTGGTGGACAACGTTGCTGAGTAACAGTCATCCAGTGAAGTGAGTTCTTATAGGAATATTGGAAATAAAAGTTGACAGACATAACTGTAAAACCTTTTGATTGCGTCTACCGTCAGTCTGGTGTTGACCTATGGAGCTCATATGATGCTTTTCATTATTAACAAGTTAAAAATGCAGCAACACCTTCCTGATAGATTAGTCAACTAATAGATTACCTCCCCTAAAAGCTGCTGTTCTTTTAAGATTGAGCTCGAATCAAGAGGAAATCAGCCTCAGGAGAGGGGTTAAAATTAGTTTTATTATTTGATAGAGCAGAAAAAACAAATATTTCTCATACATCGTTTTTCTTTTCCATTTGCACTGCATATAACAGCGCTTTGACCCCAAGCAAACGGAATGGTGATATTGTTGTCAAACAGCAGCAGCGGCGGCGGCGGCAGGCGGCAGTAGTCAGGACAGCACAGGGTTACATTTATCAGGGCACACGATGATGGGCTCACTCTACTTTGCCTGTTTTGCATCCACGAGACGTGGGCTGCTACCTTCTGCCTGTCAGGAATGGACACAACCTGGATTTCAGATGCTACTTTGAAACAAACACCAATTTGAGCAATTTAAATTAGGCTTGTACGTCTACTAATAACGTACAAACTGTATTGGTGCACCATCCTAAATGGAACCCATGTGTCCAGCGATGCTACAGCGAGGACAAAGTTCAACTGATGCCCAGTGGCCAAATACAGTGCAGCATCTTTCAGTATAGAGCAAGACAATAATCAGTGAGCTGAAGAGTGGCACCCTGGTCTCAGGACGCAACTGCTTAACGTTGCATTGGATCACCGTAACATGGAAATCAAAAAGGTAAAGCAACAGGGCAGCAAGATTAGTACAAGATGATGCAAGTAGTAACACTATTGTTTCAATGTGAAGAAGACAAAAAAACAAAACAGCAAGACTCAGGATAATCAGAACGTAACTCCTGAGGGGAGGTCCACCTATCATCAATGGGGTTTCTGATTTTAAACAAGCATCCAGTTTGAACGTTTTCTACTTGAATTCAAAACATTTTTTGCATTTAGATTTTTTCCCCCAAAATGGGCCTAAAGAGCATGAACTACCTCAGAGACTGAACTCAAAGAAGACGCTACATGGTTGTTGAATAACTTGAGTGATGATGTGGGACAGAAGGTACTTCACTAGCTTATCCTGTGCTGCTGCAACCTGATAAAATGCACTATAGCTCACGAGAAGGCATAGTTAGCTCAATTCAAAGACATGACATATGACCATACACACCTTGAAGACTAAGAGGTTCTTGTCATTTGTTGCTATAGGGGTTTTTGCATAACTACATTCTGAAAAGTGTCCAGCTTCTCTCAGCCCAGTCGGAGGATAGGGGAGCCGCCGGACACAGAAGAATCATTTTAAATGGAGATCCATTCAAACATGGGGCATAAGCATATATCTTTACTAACATGACCCTATAAAAAAGCAGAGACAGTTTGTCTATAGAAGAAAAATAATGCACCACAACCTATGACTAAAAGCAAAACAATGTCAAAAATATGACATTCCTTACACCCCTCAGTTTAGCATGAATTCATGTTCACAGAGGGTTCAAATAAACTAGAAACCTTCTAGCAGAAGGGATTCCATTTGGGCTCCACTAGTTCTTTGGAAGGTTTTCTTTTAAACAATATTCAATAAGAATAGTCCCCCAGACATATGCTCCGTGTTTTGACATGAGTCAGTAAAACCTTAATCTTCCTCTTCATCTTAGAAAAATCAAAGTATTTAAAAGTAGGCCACAACATGGAACCCAGCAGATGTAAAACCACCTCATCAGTAACATGAGCCTGTGAATTAAGACCTCAACAAGAGGTCACTTCCAAAGTATAAGGGAGCACAATATTCCAAACACAGTATATGACTTACAGAAGAAAAGACAAAATCATAACATTCAGCCATACAAAATAACCCCACACACATGGACTTCTCTACTAGACAACGCTGTAGGTTAGAGAGAAGAGGCAGTCTGTGTGCAGATAGAGATCATTTTTACAGTCCTTTTTTTTAACTTTATTCATTTTTGCAAAGCTGAAGCAGTCATTCTGTGGATGGTCCTTGGAATTCAATCACCATCCCTGCGATGAGGTCTTCAGTTACGTTCGGTTCAGCCACCACATGGGCCGAGTCTGATGGGATCAGCCCAAAGCCAGGTAGGATGTAAGGCGAATGTTATTGTGTAGAACGGTGATTATTATTTTTTTCCTGCCTAATCCAGAAGCAGGGGAGCTCAGGGACTGGGTGGCAGCTTTCTCTTGGCACAACTGGGAGGTTCAACCAATATACAGGGAGGGAGAGGCAACATGTCTGGAAAGGTTCATGAAATTGTACAAGTGCATGTCTACCATAACCCTCTGAAAGGTACCCACGTGTGTCCCAGAGGCCCAAAGCTGTTGCAGCTCAAGTCCAATTTGTGACGAATGATTCAGGTAAGGAAGATGGCAGCAGAAAGATCTGAGGAGGTGGACCATCACTTCCAACAGAAAGAAGCCGATTTGCACCGCACGATTTGGGCCAGAGGCCAAGCCCACAGAGAGGATTAGATTGCTAATGAGAATGGCTGTTATTGATATTAATTAATTAAAGTAATAGTTACGATGTCAGCAAGGAGTGAGATTGTATTATTTCCATGTGTTGGCTGCTTGCGAGATAGAACGGGAAGGAATCATGTCCAGCAGGTACTCTCGCTGACGCTCCACAGCTGAGCTGGTCTTATGAGCAGACAAGCCGGGGTTCACATAGGGCATAGTCATACCTGTCAACAAACACACCGCCGATCAGTCTACTTGATAGAATTACCATTAACAGCAGTATTTGACACTATGATAGTGTTTTGACTGATGTATTATTATAGGATAAAAACTACATAGTCTTCACTGATAAAACTGCATCTTTGAGCTACTTAGGTCTAATCATCCACCCACCTGTGCCACCGCTCTGCTTCCTCCAGGCGGCCACGTTGCTCTGGTTGCTGCTGCTGGCGCTGACCTTTGCCCCATGCAGCTGATGGCGTGCTGCAGCATGCTTACCTGCCCTGCTGCCCAGTGCCGCCCGTGTCACTGCGCTCTGCAGCTGAGAGGAAGAGGGGAATGAGTGGGCCATGCTTCGAGCGCTCACTGCAGGCTGGATGCTGTGTGCCAGCTGACAAAGTGGTGGGAGTGTTAGGGCAAATGTTAATGAACATACAGATGCTTTGGCAGCTGGTTTGCAGGGAAATACAAGTTCTTAAATATGAACAACACAGTAAACAGCCATGCTAACCTGCTTAATAGAGTGGTGTGAAGCCACGGATCTGTGATGCATGGCAGCTCCGACCTGCTTGTACTGCTGGGAAACCAGCACCTCACTCTTGGACAGTGAGGAAGATGAGGTGTTTTTAGACACAGAGGAGGAAGAAGAGGAAGCAGCTTGCTGGAGAATGCGCTGTTCGATCTCCTGCTCCTGCTGCAGTGCCTTGACAAAGGCCGCCTTCAGCCGACTGGTGTGCTCAGCCTTCAGGGCTTTCTTCTGATTGGATGACATGCATTGGTCACAGAGGATGGTCCCAGCCTTTTCCTTCCTCCAGCGGGAGGTGAAGTCTGTCTTACACTGCGCGCAGGTGTACGGCTCTTTGGGAATGGAGGTGGCCATTGCAGCAGCTGGACCCAGATTGCCTGAGTAATGAGGAGAATTAGTTTTCTCTATATCTCGTCTGCCAGACACCACTATAACACCCACAAAACAAATATCAGAAGTCACACGCACCCCTGCCATGCATCTCCAGAAGTTTTTGCACCACCTCTTCTAAGCCTAACAAGTAGATGAACTCGTTATTAGCGGCTGAAGGCAGAAAGTTAAACTCGGGAGCAGGAGGTTTGGGTGGAGGGATCTCCAGTAGTGTCTTCTCCAGCTGTTTACGTAGTGCGAGCTTGGCAGCTGCTTGCCGACTGGCTGGGGAGTCACTGGAGTTGGGCGACACTGATGAGCCCTTTAGGCTTGTTGGAGAGGCCTGAGCATAAAACAGACAGGGGACAAAGTAATGATTTATATTCCTATGGATGATCAACATGTAGTAGTCAGTAACCGTGGTCAGTAAGTTATGTTTCTTTCCTCCATAGACATGAGATCTATGCTTATGCCCCCCAAGTAACAAAACCTTAGTTTCTGTCATCACCTGAGGGATGTTGACCATAACATTACTGTTGGCCACATTAGCCACCCGTATGAGTCCCTGCTGAATGATCCTCTGGCCTTGGACCTGGACATTGGGCACAGATGCCCTGGGAGCCAACAAGAGGGGGGGAGGACCTGAACCGCTTTGCTGCTGTTGCTGCCGTAGACTGGCGATCTGCTGGGGAGTCACTGCAATAGACTGGGAGGAACACATTGACACAGAAAAACCTTTAGAGACAAGCAATGTAAGAACAAAAGGAAAAAGTGCATTAAGTCCAAATTCAAGCTGAGGCAACACTGTGAGCCACTAACCTGGGTTCCCCTGACCAGAGGCGGCATGACAATCTGAGAGCTGTGTTTGGACGGGACATGTTGCCCACCCCTCACTAACGGAGGAGGAATCACTGTGCCTGCGCTACGACCTGTCATCTGAGGACACAACAATACAAAGGATAAATAAAATATTTTGTCATTTAAAACAATAAGACAATAGAGATTCACCCAACTCGAGCTGTAAATCCAAGTAGAGTAAAATCTAAAAATCACCTGGAGGGATCCTTTGCCTGATGTGATGCTACCTCTGACCAGAGGAGGAGGAGTAGCCACAGATCCAGTGGCCTAAAAAAGAAGTCAGATTTTAGCCTATAAGAATGTATAAAGAAAAACAGAAGATATTTTCCATCAAAAACCCTGATGTGTATTCTGGGCTTTTTACTTTTTGTACAGTGCTCTCCTTCTGGATCTGGCTTTGTCGTAGTTTCTTCAGCAGAACTAGTTTGGCCTCTTGGAGTCTCAGTTCTTCCTTCAGCTGTTTTATGATGCGCTCCCTCTCCTCAGGGGAACTCTTCTATAAACATCATGATAAATAAAGAGTTTGAGTCTCTGTTAGGTGAGGATGTCTTGAGGTGGTGATTGGATAGGACTACATAAAAAAGGTGTTTGATGCCACGTTTAAATTTACATTTCCTACCATCAGTTTTTCTGTGTTGGTCTTTGTAAAGCAGTGGCCGTTCATGAGAGGACTGGAGGGCTCATTGTCTGATAACACAATCACATCATCTGGTGATGGTGGCTGGCACTCTTTCTTGATGTCACTGAGGGGAAAAAATGTTAATAGACGTTATAGCCTTTAAGATTCAACACTGAGTTAGTAGTAGTGGTAGTAGCAGTGCTCTAGACACTTTTCACTAGACACCGCAACTACTACGAGCACCAACAGCTAATGTGTAAGTTGTATAGCATCCAGTAGATGGCAGTGTCCAATTATGATTTTATCACGCCTGCTGTAGTTCAAATGCATACTGGGGGACACATAAAGACAAGAACCAAGAGATCAATAATGGAGTAATGGCGGCAGCGGAAGATCGCAACAAGCCATAATCTCCAGCGAGCGGTAACATCGTCAGACCCACGTCCATACCAACAATAATGACATGCAATTGTATTCACAAACAAGGGGAAACGAAACAGCATGTTTATTTAGTTATGTTTTAGGAGGTAAAGGTTTGACAAAATGTTAATTGATAAGGAGAACAAAGACAATGAGCAGCAAGCTGTAAACGCATGGCTCTAGGAAGGGATGGAGATAAGACTCGGAGGACGGTTGTAATTTCACACAGCCGGGTCAATAGTGGAGAATACGTCGGCCTGTCACAGCAGGCATCCTGTTTGGTCTTGAGGGTTAGTGCGTTTGAAAACGCAGATCTGAGTAGGAAGAAGCTTTGAAGGAAGACGAGGAATGCCAGCGGCTGTGATCGATGACAGTATTTCCGAGGTTCGTGTCATACCTGGAAGTTGTGCATGCACACATGTGGCGAAGTTATATAATTGTACAGGCTCTGTGGAGCGAGAGGCTTCAGGGCTTTCAGCCTAGGCCCAGTTTACCACCCAGACAGGGCCTCACCCCTCCCCTACCTCCGTGGCAAGGCCTATGGCCTAGCCGGATCGGCACAGCCTGGGCCTCAGCTCTCCCCTCCCTCCCAGCTGCCGACACCAGAGTCACAAGCTAAGCGGAGCGGAGGTCCGCTAGAGACACTGGAGAGGGTGACAGTGAGGGGGAGGGGAATACATGGCCAGGAGCCAACCTATTGTGTACACTCTCTCTCTACTTCACTACTTTCGACCCCCCTCCCCCACCCTCACTTACTTATTCATCTTTTATTCTCCAACTCACTGACTCGGTTCTTCACACTCTCCTCAGCACACTCCTGTCTTCAGACACGCTTCTCCACCATTCTCTGCTTCACCACAGCTGTCTAACATCTCCCCTAACACACACCGTAGGATCAGTTCAACAAGGTCAACTATGTAACAATAACCATGCCGTTTATTCTTGCACTATGACTTAAGGTTTTTCAGCAGACTAAACAGTCCCGACACAAAACAACAGTTCTTTCATGATACAACGATGTCCAGTTGCTAAGAACACATTTGAATTCCAGTAACAGCTTATGTGCTTCCTGGTACATAAGGAGGTCTGAAAGATAACCTGGTTCTGAGAAAGCCTGCACGTCTAAAGTGCTGCTAAATCCTGTGGATGCAGCCCATTATTGCGGTTTATTTTGCACGTGTGATTATAAACCGAGGAGACTGAGTGGAATCAGATTCATCATCGCTCACAGAAGCTTCACATCAACTCCTGACTGACTCTGCTTAGACAACATGGCGTAGCTTGTGATGATCACTCTTACTCTATTGAAAACTGCTTATACAAGCAACAGAATACCCACCAGCTTGGTTACATAAGGTCCAGTGTTTCTGCATGCCTCCACTTTCCTGATCATGGCTTCACACTGACCCCACTATAGGATTGCTGAATCAGTCAGATCAGAGGGCCATTTAAAGCTACATAAGACTCTGCAGTAAATGGAAGACAAACTATAAATAGTCACCAGTTCTGGCAAAGATCTAATTAAATATTGACATTTTGTTAAAATGTTACACATGTACCCATTTAAGATATGATTAGTTCAGCTTGTGCACCATGGGCAAAGGGAATTTAGCTTTGGGTTTTAGACACTACACTGCATTTTATGTACAACTACAAGACATTCACCTTGCAATGACAAAGTGCATCAGCACACACAGGTGCCAAAGGTGACATTTCAGTGATGGACTTAGTGCCACAGACGGAGGCGGCACACTTTGAGCTCAATCACCTCCCTGTCCTACTTTAACTGCCATCACATTAGTGTGTGTATTCATCGCTCAACCAAATGCATCACATGACATCAGGCATTTCGCTGCGTGGTCATGTGACACACCCACCACCCCTGCTGGCCCCTCCTTCATCCAACTGCTCCTTCCAATGTGGAAACCATGGCAACGGCCAGTTGGAACCAGTTTGTGACACATAGCCTTCATTTTGTGTGAAGTGTGAGGCAGAGTTCAGGTGCTGCTGTGGGAGAAAATGGAGACCAGGCCTCAGGAGCCTCAAACTTTTCAAAATGGGGGCAGGCTGCTGACAACCACACAGCGACTTCCTGTATATGACTCCTGTCAGACCACTTGCTCGTGCAGCGCGGGTGAGAAACCCGAAACGCCAGTACACGTCTCTGCAAACAAGTACTCATGAAGTCCAAGCCCTCAGGTCTGATGTTCATAAATAAGCCTTAGGTTTTCAAACAACCTCATACACAAACAGAGACGATGGCTATATCCCAGCTGTGAGCTCACGCACCCCTCTAACGTTGATTAGTTGCTGTAATAAAAATACATCAGCAAAATAATAACGCAATCTAATAATCAAAACATACATAGTTTATGACAATTATGCAAAGTTGAGGCCAAATGTTCAGGAATAGGTGTTATGGCCGAGATAAGTACTTGTAGTATTAGGTTTCACTGTGGTTCACAGAACCATACAACACAGCAGATAGTATGGCATAGACTGTACAATACATTTCGTATGACCTGCAGGTTCTCAGCCCCCCCTTAACTTTAAAGCACTGTTATTACTCCAGAAATACCCCATAATCTGTTTCTTGTCTCACCTTTTTGACGTGCTCATGTCAACAGGCTCATCTCCAGTTTGAACCTCGACCTTAATGGTAGCCTTCACCTCCCCAGACTTAAGGATGCTGGCTGCATGCTCACTCTTGAGCTTGACACTGTCAGTTCCAGGTCCAGGCAGGGGAACATCTCCCCGCTCCAGCTTAACCCTTTTACTGTCCATGTCTCCCAGGGGCCCGGCAAAACCTGCATGGTCCTTCTCCAGAGCTCGCTTCTGGCTGCGAGTTTGACGCCCTGCCTCCTCTGACATGGCTGCTCTCACCCTGGAGAAACAAGAAGGAAACAGTTACAATCTATCTAAATATTTACAAGATAACACACAAATGAGAAGCAGAGCACAATGTTGAAACATATGAACATATGAGAGAGACAAATGTTGTCTTAGAGGTTTTATAGGTGTGGGCAACCTTCAATTTCGATTTTATATTAAATTACTTTTAATATTAGAGTTTGTTTGTCTTAGAGTAAACAACATTTGCAAAAGTAACCTAAGTCTCACATCATGGCATGAACTAGAATCATAACCTGCAACCAAACATTGCACTGTATATTATTAGAGAAAACAAAGAGGTTAAGCCTCTCATTTTAGTTTGTTACAACATAATCACAGATCTACATTATTCAATTTTGAGACACAAAATGTTGAAAATTAGTTCGAACTGGTATCAAGACAACACGAAGGTTAAATTCCTGGAAAGACATAGTGGCAGAACAGAGGCACATCCCACGTGGAAAGTAGGAAGAGAAAACCAAGTCAGACATTCCAAAATGTGTCGACAGGACAACGGGTGGGAATATCAGTGACATGACTAACGTCTGTCAACATACAGTGAAATTTTGTTAAAATCCTATTATTCAACACTCTCCGTTCTTGATATGCAATACTAGATTGAGAGATAAGAAGCATTTCTGGACACCACGGACACCTTGGAATGACTTCAGGATTCCATTAAAGATTAAGATTTAAAAGCCAAGCATTGACCACAATTCAAGTGTAGTAAAGCGTAGTCCATAAAACCTGCTACTGTCACCTGTAAGGCAAAAGCCCTGTAGGAAGTGCAATGTAAGGAGAAAAAACAAAACTGCTTTTCAGCAATTTTAACTAATCACTGCAGTGAAGCTGCACTTGCCTCCAACTATTCACATCTGTTAATTAACTTATTAGTTAGTATTACTGGACATGATACAGGTGCAACCTGACACTTTGCAAGATGTAGAATTGGGATGTCTACAATAACCAAGCATCAGCCTGCATCAAAAACATTACAACTACAACACAGCAGAATCGACCACCCCCGTGCTTAAGCGGCCTAATATTTGCTCTACTGTTGTGCCCTGCTGTACCACCCCTGGTCACAAGCTCAGAGAGGACATGTGTGCCTCATATACCCCACACTGCTTCAGAATGAACTTGAACTTGTACGGCTGCACCAATGTGATGGTGAACTGTGGCAGGAACAAATGGACTGTAACCCTTTGGGACGATGCGGTGTCAGATCTGCATGTCACTAGGATGCCCGTGGTTGCTACTTTCAGGTCTAGAGACATGGCTACCTTTGTCCCAGAAGAAATGGATGTCATCATGAATTCTGGGTTTAATGCGCTGGATGCACCGCTGCCTAGCAACAAGACCTGGAAACCAAATAAAATTGTTGTGCGTGTGCATGTTGTGATTGAATGTTATGTACGCGACCGAGACAATCTGAGAGGGATGTGTAGACTAGTGTCACTGCTGAATCACACTCCATCTTGCTAAGCCTTCAAGTGAAGCAGCACTACTCACGGGAGCCCATTTTCTACTCAACGCCTGGGTTTCGATATAAGCCCTAAAGGCCTGCTGTGTGATATGAGGTCATTTACAACCTGTAGGTGGCTCACACAGAGCTATAAAGCACGTTAAAACGAAAAAGAAACTGTCGCACACTTATATAGTGAAGGTTTTTCCAAACCTTCACTATATAGGAACCATTCTGAGCCTAGCCATCAAACACACATCTCTATATATCATTCACAATGACACCTGTGAGGGCAGGAAGGCAAATAATCAACACTTTAAGCAACTGGAAGTTGACATAATGAGACAACACTTGAAGTAGTTCTGGTGTAATAGCAAACGGATAGAACACAAGCTCAATGAGGAAAGCAACGTCATGTCAGTAAGTCCAGCGCCAATATCCAGGTGTGAAACGAAGGGCGTAAAAAAAAAAAAAGAGAGATAGAGAGAGATAGATAGAGAGAGAGATAGATAGAGAGAGATAGAGAGATAGAGAGATAGATATATAGATATATATATATAGATAGATATATATATATATATATATATATATATATATATATATATATATATATATATATATATATCTCACATGAGCAAAGTGATATATCACAAATGAGTACTTTATATGGTTAATTAAGAGCTGCTGTACCAACAGATTTGGTATTAACAATCAGACAGGTATATTTTGTGGATAGTGGGGAATGAAGAATATGAGTGAGAATAGCCACCTGGCAGTTTTAGTGTTTCCACAGTTTCATCCATCCAGTGCATAAAGCCAAACTGACACTACCATCTCACAAACAAGTCTGACTTGTCCATCAACATGTCCATTGGGAGATGCCTGGAGGGAAATTAGCTAGCTCAGACCTTACTACCTGGAGACTCAGAGAGTCGTTGTGTTCTCTCAATGCTCAGCTTTGCCTTTTCTTTTCACAATCTTTGATCTGAACTCCACTTGCCAGGTAATCTCAGAGCATCAAGACTGACAAGCCTCATCACATTACAGCACCTTCATTTTCACTACAGTCTATAGTCCACTACGGTACAGTCCTAAGGCAGTCTCAGGTTTCAGAAACTTTAAAATGCTGACTGATTTTATAATCAGGTTCATAAATGAGCTGCACCCAAAGCAAGAATTCACCCACTCAGCAAGAGAACAAAAACACTACATCATACAAATTTAAAATGTATTAAACAGTAGCAAAAGGCCTAGACAGATCCAAGAGCGCAGTTGTCTTCTTTTTAATCAGCTAATTTCATGCACAGAACCAGATACTTGCTATGAGCACCTCTGGGGACTGAGTGAAGAAATGCATTGACAGCTAATATGGATCAGACATTTAACTCATATTTTAGAGCTTTGAGCTCCAAAACACCAATTAATGATATCCTTTACAGCTACATGCTGTAATGCATGCGGCAGATGCTTTAACTAAGTACAGACTCCATTTCTTAGTTAGTGGATAGATGGGCAGAAATGTGAAGTCTGCTCATGAATGATCTGTTTGTGCAAACAACACATCAGTCTGATATCTGCAGAAAGTGCTTAGCATGCTCTGGCACTGTGGCAAGGGAAGACTGGATGAAGAATTCAGCTAAATTTTACAGACATTTTGATAATTGTGGATATGATAACTGAGCAATTGGCACCAAGTGTGAGTGGCCATGTCCTTTTACCTTGAATGCACAGTACATCCAAACATAGCTGTTACACCTCGAAAAAACATCACTTGACATAAAAATCTATTAGCCCATGTAAGAAACGCTACAAAAATGACAAGATGATGAAAAGACAGAAGACAGCCTGTGATTAGGGATCTCTGCCTGCTCCTCTCAGGAGACTATGGAGGAGGAGGAGATGCATGGTCCCCCTAATTTTCCTGAGAATAATAAGGGCTAACGTTTTTTTAAAAGCACATCTTTGAAGATAAAAAAAGATCAAGGAAGTTAGCAGCTGCAACTATTCAAATTTATCTAAAATATACAGAAGTGTAAACATTTGATTTTCTGCTTAGTGTCTGCCTCAAAAGCAGTCAAGTCTAATTAATATTTCTGCATTTTTCTGTAAGCACTGAGGCTATGCCAGTCTCGCGGTCTAAAATGAGGTGTATGAAGGAAATCTTTGTGTCAACTTTGGTGAGGGAGCCAGAGATGTACTAGCTTGAAAGAGAATACAAATCCTGTGACCTAGACTGACTACAGGTTTTATTCTCTCTCAGTATCCTGTTGTTTCCAGCAGTTCATTGAGAGCAGATCAATGGCCCCATCCCCTCAGGTAGTATGCTAGCCTCTCATCTCCACCACTGCAACGATCTCCCCACTGGGACTGCACACAGCCAACAACAGCCATTTAAAAAACAAGGCTGAGGCTCCTCAACTGTGTCCTTAGGGTTTAATAGGAGGAGAAACAATTATACTGACCCCCTTCCAAAAGAGAAATAGATGTATGGATTATTATTGCCCAAAAAAGACACCTGAGCCACACCACTTATCTCTTCAGCATATGACAAAGAATTACCATTTTTAAGTGCACAGTAATCAATGGATAATAATAATAAGGTTACTTCCGCTTCTGTGTGCAAGTCATACATAAACGGGTAACTATGTCATTTTTGATCTCAAACAGTATACTTCTTTTCTTTGGGGATATAAGGTCTCATAAGGGAAAAAAGCAATCAGCCTACCTAGGATAATCTGCGCTCACCAGGCTAAGGAGTGGGGGAAGGGACCCAGCTGAGGTGGTGCCATAGCTGGGGGAGGGAGAAGGGTGCAGAGCGCATGTGGTTAGCTGAGCCATAATCTAACTGTACCCAAGTGAAAAATACTCTTCCTTGTCTTCTCTCACTTACTCACTCTGCGTCCTTCCCTTTACCCCTCCCCGTTTCACCTCCCCCCTCCGCCTTCTCAGTTCTGTTGTAGGCTCGGCCAAACCAGAAGTGTGTGTGTGTTTATGTGTGTGTCCCTACTGGTTGTGTCCCGAACGCCAAGGGTTAAGCCCCTGCCATTTTAACGCCACCGACAGATCAGACCATTAGGGTGTTACCTAACAAAATGGAAGCCTTTAACCCTGAGTCTGCCAGACTGTGTGTGTGTGTGTGTGTGTGTGTGTGTGTGTGTGTGTGTGTGTGTGTGTGTAAATGAGAGTCAGAGCCACATCGCGACCGTGTATATGAGCCCACGGCTCCACCTGGATTCTCCCACAGCAACGTGACATTGACAACCGCAGACCCGGAAGTTTAAAGCATACATAGGCACCTTACACAAGAATACATCAACATATAGTCAGAATGTGAATGACTGTGGTTGTTTTAGAACAGAAAGACTGGAAAATGCAGACGTGCGAGCCAATTCATCAACAAAGAGAGAGAGACGCCTTTTAAAGCCCACGTGAACTAGGTTTCCTCCTGTAACTTCTTAAGTAACTAGCATACACCATTAACAGCACACAATTTCGACTAACAAACAAAGATTATGAAGTTTAACACCTTAACATCTTCAGACATTTCAGTTTTATGGGAACTTCAATCACAATTTGAGCACAAGTGTTTACTAGGGACAACTAAAAAGGAAAATCCTAGACAGGTATAATCTCCAATTTCAGTCAAATTGCTTCCAAATGGCTACTGCATAATCCTGTAAAACCAGAAGCCTATACCCACATACAGACTGGAGGGCCAGGACACACGTCGACTGCTATCGAGTTACATTTCACAGAAATGGATAGTAGCAGGAAGTGACCAGAGGAGGGGGGGGGGTTAAAGGGTGCAAAAATGTAGCGTACCAGACAAGACAACTATGAGCTAAGGACGTCATCATTGTGCAATGCTGAAGAACCCAATAGGGTAAAGTAGGTCAGTTGCTTCGTAGTTCTGAGTTAAGGCAACCGTCCAGCTTTCAGCCTTCAAAACATCCTCATCAGTGGATAGTAATCAGACAAGAAAGCCTACATATTACTATTAATTTTCTAATGTAGTATAATGTAGACAACTAAGTTATGAGATCAATTGTAACAATACTGTAAAGAATATTTGATGGTATAAAGAAACTAATCCCAGCTTTACCTACACTCCCATTACATCATACACGTAGAAAAACCTGACATGCAGCATTGTTAATTAGCCTTTGGCCATTGAGGATGGTTGAAAATACGAAGAAGTCTACGATCCAATGACTGGCTGGTGAGGTATAATGGTGTGCCATTATCTGGTAGGGTTATTTAGGCAAAGGGCAAAGCTCTAAAGGTAAGAGGTAACCTGAACAACTAAAATACAGTTCACATGTCAAGTGTCCTCTTCATGAGAATTCAAGTGTTTTAACACTTGACCAGTAACCAGCTGAGTTCGCTACATAATCATGTATATTGATTGGAAATAGAGATACACTCCTGTTGTACATGATAATGAACAGACCAGTATATTAAAATATATTTACATCCTCACTTTCCAAATCTCTAAAACCAGAACTGATATTAGACTGTTTAAAGTGAGTTTTGTGGTGCCCACAAAACTATAATACTGTAAAAAAGGATAACATAGATTCTGTGATTAAGTGTTTTCTTCTTAATGATCACGCCCAGCATCCCTACTGGGTGTGATCATAACTGTTGACTTTTATACTCATTACCACATATGACAGTGGTGTAATGGCCGAATATTGAACAAGTAACATTCAAAAAAGACAAGCACTGACCACAATTCACCAAGTGAAATCTATAAAAATCTGCTACTGTGACCTGTAAGGCAAAAGCCCTGTAGAAGGGCAATGTAGGAGCAAAGGGCAAAAAAACAAAACTGCTTTTCAGCAATTATAACTAATCACTGTCTGCAGTTGCTTTTAGTAATTCACATTTGGTAATTACCTTTACTAGATATGATACATATAAAACAATTTTGGATTAGTAACTATATTGTGTCTTAAGCAACTATTAGCAACATATGGCCATGTTTGCAATGACAACTATGCTTTGTCTATATAATGTCTATCAAATGTTGGCACAGAGGGGTACACCTCCAGACTAGTCAATGAAAGTGCCCAAATACAGTTCGGATGTTGTTTCATCTGAGTCTCCAACTCCAACTACATAAGCCTACGTATTTTTCATTTGCAACAGGTTAAACAACTAGATACACGATACTCAACATTTATAGCCAAACCAAAACATTCAAAAAGTACTGGGTAGAGGTATTGTGCATAAAAATGTAAAACCAGTGCAGTAAGCCAGGAGACAAGCGGGTTGTCTTTTTCCTTTTTCAAGAATCCTCAACATTAGAAAAAAATCTAATTCTTAAGCCACCAAATAAACAACACCTGAAAATGTGTTTACTAATATCAAGTTAGTTAAGTACTGACTGGGCTTAAACACCCAAAGTTAGTATTATCGCTGAACACTGATGAATTTTCGGTCATGCAACAGCATCATACATATAAAGAAATACACATGAAGAAGAAGAACAGCCAGAAGAACAGCTTGATTCCTTTTGGACACATGTCCTACATCTGTAAACACCCATGTTGCAGGTGTGCTGTTTGCTGCACTGAGTGTTTGAGAGATGCCCTGTCAGCACTAACCACAGGGTCGTAACAAACGCTGCGGGCAGTCTGAAAAAAATAGATAAATGCGATATTGTTTCATGCAATACTAGCAATGTGGGTTGTTACTTCGAAGCATAGAAGGAAAGTGGAACCAAAGTCATCCAAGTCCATGACTTGAAACTCTGACGTGGACGGCAACAAGGCTTGGGTAGAGTTCTGATACATACAAAACAATACGTTTTTCAAAATAGAAATCAGGGCCCTAAAATCCCCACATGTAAAGATGCTAAATTGTAGGATCAGGCACAGAGCAAACAAACATTTATTCTGGCTTAAGACAACTGCAGTATGAAAGCATACTAGTGTATGTGTCGAATTAATTTATTGTGTGCTGTACAGCTATATACAAAGTTTAAGTCCCCCATTGCATGCTACACAACCTTCATTCTTATTTTTTTCTTCATAGGGTTGCACAGCATAACAAAACTAAACGTTAATATATAAGTAAAATAATTACGAATTTAATAATTTCAACTATAACAATATAGAACAAAGGCAATTTCATGTTGAGGATCGATAAACCTCTACTCTAATCTTCATCACTGCGTACGTGACCTTTAACTGCCTAAGACAAGTTGGTCACACCGTAAAAACACACGAGTCCTTTTCACTAGCATTAGTTTTAAAAGACAAAATATTCTCACAAAATAAAAGCAATGCTACAAATGTATCTACCTACACAGATCAGGATGTCAATTACACATTTTGTGTAATTAACAAAAATAGATGTACATAATTAATTGCTATTACTAAATTATTGCAGGAGAGAAGGGCACTCACTTCATAACCATCGTTTTACTTGGTGAGCATCATTAACTGAACTCTGATCTAGTACCAGGTTATACCACTAGGCATCAATTTGAGGTGTTACATGTTTAGAATGTTAGCATAAAAGGTAAAAATATGAACGCATACTTGCTAACATAGAAAGCATCGGTCACATCGGTCATGTTGTCTGTTGATAAACACTACAGCGAAAATTTGTTAAACGGCAGCATCCCCGTTTAAAATACGAAGGCTAACGCAAAACTTCAATGGAAGCAGGCCAGCTGCATAAAGTTTAGAGTGAGACAGCTGAGAGACTGCTATCATTCAGGACAAACTGTACTTTTTTAAACACTTCAATATTATAAGAACACATGCTCTGAATAAAAATACATTTTACTAGTAAATGCGGTTGGTCTGAGTAACGGTGCAACAACATTTGTACCTAGAGTGAGCTGATGTATTCAACATCTGGACTAATGTTAGCTAAGATAAGCGCTATATAGGTCAGTCCAATCATGTAAATAAATTGAAGGTATGTTCACATATTAGTTATGTGAACATCCACCATCCTTGTTCGTAAGTTAGGTAATTATGGACAGTTTGTTTAATTAAAAACTATTATACAACCACAATATATTCAAGATTTAATTATAATCAAAAAAAGAAATGCTAAAAAAGAAGGCAAGTCTTTTTTGTTTTACTTGTTTAAAATTCAACATGACTAGTAATTGATTTTAAGATCATTGTCCTTTTGTCCTTGGCCCAATCACACCTGGGCATGAAGATACTGCATACAACATTGTAAACACCAATAGCAACTAATATAATGCTAAAAAAACTTGACAATGACAAAAAAACCCACATGAGTCTGTCTTACAAAAGAAACCAACTAATACCCAATTGGTTTTGGAAAATGTGAAAGTTTTAACCCTGATGCAGCAGAATGCGAGTGTATCTAGAGTCATGCCTGTCTGGGCACATCACTCTCTAGTAGCTTGTTCATAAGAGGCACCCTCCTCAGGCAAATCCAAGGCCCAACAGAAAATGCAAAGCGACATGTGTCCCCCATCACAAGTCAAGGGTGCCAACTGTCTCCTTGCTCTAAAAGGAGGGCACTCGCTCATCAGAGGCAGGGATATACACAATGTTGTTCAACTTAAGTACACCTCAAAGACAGGTAAACACGACTGGCTTGAAGTGCTCACTCAACGACCATGAATCATGGTATCGCTCGCTGCCAATATGGTGACTGTCCAAAAGACTCTTTAAATGCTACGCCTCAAATAAATCTCCACAATGCTTCACTGGAAGACACTCTTTGCAAATAATATGATAATAATTAATACAAAACTACTGTGACAATTAAGCACCTGAGCATTTACACACCATGGCCTCAAATTTGAGTTGAAACCACATTCCTATTAGGCAGACATCGATCTCGGTGATATTGTGGTATAAGCAACACAAAGTAGGCATTTCGCTGTTTGTGGTCTGACGTAGACGATAGCTACTAATCCGTCGTGGGCAGACACACACCCCGACGGAGGCACAACCGTCCACCATTATGCCTCCATAAAAAGGCTTTTCACGGTTGAGCTAATCTGACAAAGTTCTGAGATCAATGGCTCATAAAGCCATAATCATACCCATCCACGGTTAAGAAGAACGCTACGCTTAGCAATAAACAGTGGCAATATTAGATATATTGTTCTTGAACTTTACTAAGACAACTTTACCCAGAAGAATCGCTACCTATCGCTTAACTATCCCGTGAACAAAAAAAAACAAGCTATCTCATGCTAACGTTAACTTGGCTTGCCAACAACAACCTGTCCATCTGTCCGGCTGAAAAAACACTGGCTAACTAACGCGAGCTAACAGCCAATTGTGGTCATTATCGATCACAGGGATTAAAGAAAAGTTGTTGAACACTGAAGCACGCAGTCCTTTCGATGTGTTAATGGGGATTGTGGCGTTTAGCTTTGATGTTTGTACGTGTCCAAATAGCGATACACGACAGACAATGAAACCAGCCCCATCTCAGTGAGCCGCTAGTGTTAAAAGGCTAGCTAGCGAGCTAAGTTAGCCGGCTAACGCTAACTCCCCGGACAAGCGTCTGGCCGAACGGTCCCTAAATGTATTCACAAATAATTACGCATTGATTAGACCCCAAAGGGTCAGTTTTGTTTGATCCATCTGAAACTTCCCATAGGTAAATAAGGAGCGTAACTTACATTATACGACATTAGTGGAGCATCCCAACACAAGTTTGCCGGGGAAGTTAGTTAATTTCCCCTACTTTTCGAGGCGGGTTGTGCTCGGCAGTGTGTCCTCGGTAGGTGTATGTGTGTAGCTGAGCGACACGCAGACTGGGAACGTTACCTTGCACGTTAGCACAGGCTAAGCTACCTAGCCTAACTTACGTTAGCCGAGCTGACACCGACAGAGAAACTTCCTTCGTCGTCATAATTTGACTGGAAATTTGAAACAATTAGTTAGTTGATATGGTAATAAAATGCATTAACTTACGAAGTCTAGGAGGATCTTGACCGAGTCCCCCCGCGATGTTCAGATGCCCGGCGTTAATACTAAGCTGGCTTCGGTGTAAAAATCCCGGGGATCCCCTCTCTTCTGTCCGCTGCCACTCCGGTTGCCAGATAATGTAATGAGCCACCACCACAGGCGGCGTCATGCTGCGTTCATACACACCTCGGAAATGTTAATTCTCCAACTGCTGAGACGGAAGAAAATGTTGCGTTTAGAACTACTAGGCGGAAGTGCAGAATTACAGACTAAACCAAGCAATCGATTTTGGAATGACAACATAAACTTCGTATTAATCCGAATAATAACCACCGTATTAGGTTTGTGACGCAGCCTGTTGTGGTCATTCTCTCGTCCTATCCTCTGATTTTGTTAGGCTACACAGCATTGACTCTGCCATTGTGTGTCATGGTGTGATGCCTGTGAAAGAAACTTCTCAGTTCCTCATTCAAGTCTACGCCGCATAAAGTAATGAATAAAAACAAGAAACAACTTTTTGCTGATGAAGGCATATGATTTTGTTTCACAAGCGTCTACACATATATTTGCTGCTTTGGAGCAGTGTTTTGCTTCCTCTATAGCTCTCAATTGTTATGGTTTATGATTGTTTCCCAAATACCTATATTTAGTTTATTACATTTACCTTGGTAGTAAGATGATTATATGAGTGTGACATGGAAGTGTTTGGTTTTACATTTAGTATTTTGTTCATCTTCCATATCTGACCTAAATTCTATAGACTGTTAAACAGCAGAGGTACGTTATTTTTATGTTGTAATACATCAACATACAAAACTGCAAGATATTTGTTTTTGTTAAATCTATATAAATCCAGGCGTTTGAGCTGTTCCTGCCCCACAGCTTCTCAGACTGCCCATCTCACTATCTATAATGTAACTGTATGCTTATGCCTTAAGTCTAAACTGTCTTGTATGTATTTGGAATTTAGGCTGTATTCTGTACCTACTTCATTGTTTTCTTTGTTATTCATTTCTAATGTCTTGGCTTATGCATTACAGGATTTTCCCTTTGGGATTAATAAAATATTCAGCTATCTGAGGCACTACTTCACTCCCAAATTGGAATCTGGTGCTGGAGTGGGAAGTCCTGCGGTTATCCTCTCCGAGAGCTTCCTTTGTGTTCTGGCTAATTGCAGACCTGTTCAGCCTGCCCTGGTATTAATCACCCGTGAACCTGTTCCCACCCATAGACACTGTAAAGGTTCAAGCCAGAAAGACAGTGAGGCAGGCCATCCATTGACAGTGTTCAGAAGTTTCTCCATGTTCAAAAAGGATGCAACGATGGAATGGACACAAAAGTCCATGTCACTGGATCAATACATAGTGGACCACAGAGCACCTGGCCACACTTTGTATCAGTACAGCTTAAACAGAAAAAATAAATGAATGGCTACACCGTTCAACACAGGGTCTAAATAGTTTTGTAATGCACATATGAGTATTGCAGACGATTGTGTCCTCGCTAGGAAGGATTAAGAGCACTTGTGGTCTTGGTTAGTGGCAACACAAACAAAATCTGTAGACACAGATAGTGCGATATAGTTGGGTCAACTGCTTGTTAAAATGAAACCAAAGGAAACAAGAGCAGATACCAATAACATTTTAAACTGCAACAGTCTTACTCACCTACATGTCCACGCCTGGGTTTACGTCAAGCATAGCATAGTTTTATTAGTTTGTAAATATGGTAAACATACAGTAAGATATATTAGAAAGATTCCCCCAAAATGGGACCGAGCACATTTGTAGCCCATGAAATTGCAAGAAAACCACAGAAACGCCTCACGATTACATATAAGAGCTTAACTACTATACGAGTGACTCACCCTATGCGTCAAACAGCTGCAGACATTGTTTTCCTTGCAATTGTTTTTGCAGCATTTATCATGTCTGCAGGTTATTAGTATTACGAACGTCCCGGTTCTACTGTATTTGCAGTATTACATATTCAATCAATATGATTAACTAAGCATGTCTGTACAGGATACAGGCCACACCAGCTTAGTACAAAAGCCTTTTGGGCTTTTCAAAAACAAACAGGTAAATCGGTAATTTACAAAACTTCAATCATTTTTATTGAAAAAAATTACTGAAACCAAAGTAAGCATTAAAAACGTATGTACTGAATAGAATATGGCTAGTACTCAAGATTAAACTGTCCTTACAGAGTGCCTTAAATACCAAGCATTGTGATTTCTACATAGGATAGCTAAAATACATGTCACACTTTGCTAAATTGACTTTATAAAATGTAACTGTACAATAAAAGGTTTAACAAGTGGTAAATCTATATAAACTTACAGTAAAGAAACCATTTAGTAGAACTATGGAGACAAATTAAAATAAATTTCCTTATTGAATATTTGAAGATTACTCTCAGCTCCAAAAATCACGACATGATTTGTAAAAATGAATACAATAACGGGTTTCAAAATCTTATGGATTTTCAAAAATACACTGGACTAAATGTTCTTTTTTTTAAAGGGTTTCAGGCAGCCACTAAATAAAATAAAACATTGCTCATTACCAGACCCAACAGAGACATCTTCTGACTCAAAGAAGAACTGCACAGTCAACTGCTCCCTAATGATGGACACTCCCAATTTGTAGCATCAAACTTCTCAACAGATCATTTTGTGAAAATATATTACAAGAGATCTCTATTTTATTTATGAATTTTGTGCAGTTTTCCGCCAAGAAAGTAGTTTCTCAACCTAGGTCAGAGATTATTGTACAGTAACTTCCATGCATGAGAAAAAAACACCATCCATACAAAAAGAAGGCAAGATGTAAAATATTTAACAGTTACAAAAATATCAACATAAATAAATTAATTTCTTCTACATTACTTTACTGTCTCCCCATTTACCCCGTGCTTTTCCAACAAATGGAAAAGAAACTGGGCACATGGAGAAAATGGGTTCTTTATATCTCAAAGAAGCCCTTTCTTACGTTACTGTCTCCTTTGCTGCTTTTATCAGTCCAACCCTGTCCCTGTGCTGCGTAAGCATCCATGCTATCAGAAAGTGAACAATATTTGTAGAACAGTAATTGCGTTTGTCTTATAACAATTAAAAAACGTAATTGCAGACAAAATTTTAAAAGTATTGTTGAGAAGCTAATAAAGTGAAGTTCTTTGTCAAAAATGTTTTGAAAGTACAGTGAGAATAAAAGCAGGCTGTTAGGCATCAATCTGTTGCATTTGATAGTGTACCAGCTGGTGTTGTGACACAGAAAGGTCCTCATAACAGGCTTGCAAGGCTGGTGGTCGGGCCGTTCTGGGCTTGGATCTGGACAGGAGGAGGGCCGTCAGTCCACTGCAAAAGAAGACAGCAAATACAGTCAGAAAAAAGACATGAAGTAAACAAATGTAGAAGTGTGATATTTGAGGAGCTCAGATTGCATAGTGGTAACTGACAGAGTACACAGGAGGAACGTCAGTTTCACGTACACTGATGAGGTTATGCTCAGGCAGGCTGCAAGCAGCGATGTGGTCTTGCAACAGCTGTTGGGAGAAGTTCTGGTGCATCTGGGCTGCTTCGTGGGCATCTATAGTGTTCCCAAGGGCCTTGTTCAAGTCTGCAAGCAGAGTCAGAATTACCAGTCAAACCCATCTATGTTAAGAACACTGATTTAGGAATTCAAATATAAAGTCATCATTGTATCTAGGGAGTCTAGACATGACTGTCGGCTCCAGTTACAGAGTGACATAAAGATAGCAGATTTTGCACCAATTGTTTGTGCACATATCCAGTCACTGTCAGTCAGCTGCATCATCTAATTAACATTAATTAGAATTTCCCCACAGCACAGAAATCAGGAAAAGGTGGTGCTGTTGTTTTGATTTTGTTCTCACATTCATTTCACCTTCTACCAACCCATTACAATATCATGGAAGTTTGACTAAAACCTAAATGTCACTGACAAAATTAAAACAAAGGACTAAAACAATGTGAAACTAAAGTCCTTGTGTACCTTTCAACAGAGCTGAGGACCACAGCTGAACAGACATGTCAGGGATCTTGCTAGCAAGCTGCATTGCAGGCACAACCATGTTGTTACTTTCCTAAAGAAGGAAAACAACATATTTTGTTATTTGAGAGGAAAAAAAGAGGGTCTAGACTCTAAAGCATCACAGGCAACTTTGCAAAAGGTGACTCTATGTAGGCAGTTTGTGCATTTCAGCAGTGTACAGGAAGTTCACATATTAAGGCCAAGCCGTACATGGAACAAAACATGTTGATAAGTAGAAATTCTGCCATTAGTTGTAACCAAAAAGACAATGTAACAGCCCATTTAACTCAATTTGTCATACTAGTGAATTACCCTGTGGTTTCCCAACACATAGAAGATGTGACCCAGCAGAACCAAAGAGCAGGCAGTCAGCCTGTTCAGATCCTCTGCATTGGACATTTTCAAGGTTTCCCTCAAGAAACGTCTGCAAAACAAATAAAAGAAAATATGTATGAGAGCAGGGCGGCTCTGTGGGTGTGTCTGTGTCAAACTTATTGTCTTTGTCTTACTTGGCTTCGTTGTACCGTCCTTGAAAGAAAGAAAGGAGTCCTCTGATGTAGAAAGCTGCAGCTCGAAGGCAGTGTGAGCTGAAACAAAAAACAAAGAACACTTAATAATATCAAAACGATTTTTACACAGCCTTTGCTTCAATTAGCAGTTTTTTGCCGTATGAATTTGTCGCCTTTTACCTTACTGGGAAGTTGTGGTCTGGGTTTATTCTCTCTAGGAGACTGTAGAGCTGAAGAGAAGATAAAGCAAATATCTGTTATGTTCCCACAGTTTCCTTTAGGTTTGGTTTGGACTCTGTCATGCAATACTTTAAAGCTGGAGTCAGGGCTCTCTGGTGGACAAACTATGTAATGGCAACACTGACTGCTACAATACTTCTAGTTTTGTATGTATATATCATTTATATATGCTCATGAATATGAGCAACTAATAAATACATCAACTTCCGTAAGTAGATTAAAGTTATCGTAAATGAATAACTCAACCCATTTTACAATACTGACCTCCTGGTGTCGGTTTCCTTCCCTTATGTACACACTTGCTAAATTAGTTACAATATATGTCCACAGTTCCTGGTGTGTGGTGAGCTGGAACACACAAACAAATAGACATGTTATAGACAAGAAGAGACAGCAGCTACAGGAAAGAAAAAGGTTCTCACCCTCAAAGCAGTAGTAAACTGAGCCTCTGCATTGTCCATACAGTTCACTGAGATACAATACAGACCCTGAAAAGCAGGAAAGGAACTTAGCAATGAGTACAGCACATTTCAAATTCTTACTAAAGGAGAAATAAATAATGACTTGGATAATTAATACATTTCAAAGTGCACTGAATCTGGTTTCATATTAAAATCAAAGAATACTT
The DNA here is from genome assembly GCF_900634795.4 of Betta splendens. Classification (NCBI taxonomy): domain Eukaryota; kingdom Metazoa; phylum Chordata; class Actinopteri; order Anabantiformes; family Osphronemidae; genus Betta; species Betta splendens. The sequence continues at coordinate 25,898,347 of NC_040884.2, forward strand.
TAAGTAAAAGAGCTAGTTAGTCTGGAAAAACTCACTAGTAGCGTGTGAAGCTGAGCAGCATGATTGGTGAATAACCTGGGAGACTGTTGGCACAGCTGACAAACCTGTGAGATCTTCAAGGACAGAAATCAGAGTCTGTGTCTCTTTCACAGGCAAATATACTTGTATGAGAAGAATTTGCTGCTCTGTATCTTTTCCCACTTTATAACCAATTAAGAAGACAATAATGATAGAAACTATTCACCTCTTGTAAGGCGGTGGCCTTGTGACCAGTGACGAGTCTACACATGATGATATGCTCCAGTAGAATGACTTGAAAGGTTGAGAGAATGGGGCTGCAGTCCAACACTAAAATATGGAGATAAAATGAATAGACACAGACTAAAAATGGTGCAGGGTGTTTTCTATGCTTTTCATTTAATGTGTGTAACTTACTTTTTAGCTTCTCCAGCTGCATTAGAGCCTTGTCTGTGTACTTCTGTGCTTTCTCCAAATAACCTGCTTGCATGGAATGCATGACCGTTACCTGTCCAGCAGCAAAAAAGAAAAATAGACACACATGCATGAGTCAGGAGGTCAAAAGAAAACACAGGTCTACTTCAATGCACCTATGTCATGACAACCACTAGCAATCACCAACCCTATCAAATAAATAAAAATACTCCATCTTATTCACTGCTCACCAAACAATAGTGTTTGGACTAAATTTTGGGCTGAATCGGTTTCTGGGGGGCCTAATCCCATTTTAAGGGGAAGAAAAACAAAGAAGCAGCATTACCAAATATACAAGAACACACATGTGTTCCTTGGGCAGCCAGTGGAAGAGGTCAGCTGGGTTGCTTGGTAGAATCTCATCATCGTGGAGAGTAGAGATCGTCTGAATGCACTGCTGCAGCTGCTTCAGACATGGCTTCACACTCTTTACCTGAGAACACATGGTCATGATAAACCTGGTAGCAGATATCCTCTTAATTTCACAAGACCTATAGATGGCTATGATGTGTACAAATCTACTCTGTGTCCCATTTTCTAAACTGGACCTCTTACCTGTCCAGCATCCAGGTAGTGTGTGACCTGTAGGACCAGGAAGAAGACCCTGAGGGACTCCTTCTGGATGGGGTTTCCCTGCCAGTTTTCTACAATTGTTCCGCATAGTGTTAGCAGTGGATGTACTTCCCCAAGCTTCCTCTCCATTAACAGCAACTGTAAAATAGAAAATAAAAATTTTAAAATAGGCAAACTGTCCTTTTTTAATTTTATTTGAATAATCTTGTGAGGTTTAACAAAAGACTTACCATTCCTTTACTAAGGAGAAACAAAGCCCTAAAAAATGGAGGGGAATAAAAAAAAATATATAGTCAGTGATTTTATGTAATTACAATGCACACTTCTATGCACTCTATGCTATCAGCGACAGCCTTGGCAAAGGCAAAACCATTTTCACACAGTGTTTATATTTGATAAAATGTATTTATCACAAGTTTTGCACCATTTCGTACTGAAGATTTACAACTGAGAATAATTCCCTAGGCTTGAAATCCTTGTTTTTCTATGGCTACAATATTACACTCAGCAAGAAATCAAATTTGGTGTTTATAGCCTGTGATTATTTTATTATCACTGTAAGAAACTCATACCTACTCTACAAATATTTCCCAAACTAGTCCAGTTATCTGTCCACTACTATTTTATATATTTAGTCTTAAATCAGACATTTTGATACTTCACATTAGTCCATTGACCATTAAAGTGTCTTTTAGTCATTCAGATGTTATTAACTATATTTACATGTTTCTCATGGTGACACGCCTAACGACAGAGAAAATGATTTTTATGATACACAGACACACCAGACTGACCCAAGTAACATTAATTATATTAAACAGCATGATGGAAAAATGAGGCCGTGTTCCAGGACATGCTCATGTAAAATAGTGATGGTTTTAGTGTGCTGTGTTTCTTTATAACTGATTTAAAAGAGAGACGTCAACACGTTTAGGTCCAACCTAGTGAGGGTCAGAATACTGGGAAGAACTGTATGGAGGAGGTGTACCTGGTGTATTCTGAGCCCACCACTCTGGCGTACTCTGCTCCAACTCCAAGCAAGTCGCAGGCTGACACCAAGTCTTTTTCCAAAGTATGAAGTTGCTGAAAGAGAATATTAACATTCTGTTCACCACTACTTTCACGGTCTGACCAAAACGCTAAGGCTCAAGCTGCTGTGGATGTTCTCTCCTTCAAAGTGAAACAATGCCACTATTGTGGGGACGCGTTGCTTCCCATACATACCGCCAACTGAAACAGCAACCTGCAGTGCCAGTATGGAGTCTGCTGCGAAATCTGGATGGCCTTGCGGAGCAGAGGCTTTGCAGAGTCCACCAGATTCTGAAAGATTATTATCCAAAGGTTAAGATCAGCAATACATGCACGCTGTTTCACAGCTTGTCAACATGGAGCTAAGCTAACGTGACTCCCGGTTTAGGGAGGGTTTACCTGTTGGCAGAAGAGTTCTGATAAGATGCTGGCAGCCTCAAATTTGACATCTTCAAACTGTGGGACTTGCTGAGATATAAACCACTGCAAGGCAAAAGATATGAACGGTTAGCGGCGTCGTTTTGTCGACATTTGCGGGCGTTTGGTGCCACATAGCGGGTAGAACTAAAAAAAGAGCGAACGCCGTCGACTCGGGGGGGAAATTAGCAGTCCAGTTAAAACAACATATGCTGTATTTGAGCTTTTTCACAAGCATAACCTTTGCGAACGAACGGCTACGCAGAGACTTCCGCCGCTAGCGGCTTTCGCTAGACGCGGCCTACACTCCGCTACATCCCCGCGCTGTCCCGAATCACAAATCCCTCACCGCTTTCTCCAGGTGGCTGCGGGCCAGCTCGCTGTTCTTGGTGTGGTGGTAGAGGACCGAGCCCAGCTGAAGATGCGTGCGGGCCTCGATCCTCTGCGGGGGCTTAAACTGAAACACGGCCTGTAAACAGTGCACGCAAAGCCGAATTTTAGGCGGACTGGAGGTTCGGAAATGCTCAGCAAAGCCGAGTAGGGCGAGGTACCAGCGCTCCGGGGCCTCTACGTTTGACGCCATTTTCCCCCACAACAACAAGTTTTTCAGCTCTCCGGCCTGGCTGTCGGGTTGCCAGGTTTGGTCAAAGAAAACCCACCGAGTGAAAAGCCTTAGTTCATCCAATATGCATTTTAAAAACTCCAAACATTCAAATGCCAAAACGCAATATACATATGTATAAATTCAATGAACGTGGTCGAAATACTTGCTTAGTATAAAAATGAGAAAGAATTGGTAGTTTGAAAAGAGCGAAAGGATCAATATTGAATATGACTGCAAGACATGGCAACCCAATGCTATAGGAAAGCTCGCGATACCCTATTACAATAACGGGAATACTACTTGGGAATTGTAGTCTACAATACTGGTTCATCCTGTCCCCGTTTTTTAAAGACCTTTAAACGCCTAAATAAGCTTTTGCGCAGAACGATCCAGAAGCAAAAACAACAACACGCTCCAGCACAGCCTCACCCAGGCATTCGTGCACGTACACACGCATGTGTTTATTTTCACAACACTCATTCGAAACGCGAGCAACGCGCAGAGACGTGCGGAGACTTCGCAGCGTGTGGCAAGTTATAAAAGCGTCAGAGCAGCCTCCAGCGAGGAAACGAGAAACGTGTGCGGGGATCTGCAGAGAAGACGGGCGACTGGTAAACACACGCCGAAGATCTGTAAACACGGGACCTATTAACCACAAGCGAAGGTAACGAAAGACAGCGCGCAAGTAATTACGCAAGACTATTTAATGCATTGTTTATGCATTCTGCGCGCACGTAGGATTTGCAGTGTTTTTAAGGTGTGGTTACTAACTTATCTGCACTCATTGGTTTAAGGAAGTAGGTCGGACTGGCGATTGATTCATGCAGTTTATTTGCTTCTGTGCGCGTGAATAACGATGGAGCCCTGATCTGGGTTGTTTACAAGCCCAGCTGCCTGCGTAGGAGACGGTATGGGCGTGCGTGTAATCACGCACCCGCTGTACGTGCTGTAAACACGCGGAGGCCGTTCGGCGCCCTGACCAGTTGTTCTGTTTGAGTTCTTCACTCTTTTCACGTAATTCGTGCACACGTTGTCATCCGCAGCGTGTTTTCCTGACAGCTCTGGCAATCCGATGACACATGGCCCACCGTGTGCACGACCACCAGCGGCGCCTGCCAGTGGCCCAGGCCACGGTTCTGGCCCTGCCACCTTCCAGCCAAGCGAAGGTGAGTCCTGTTTTCTTTGGCCACGTGAAGGCGACGTGTCGAGTTGTGTCGACGTGTTGGAGCGGTTGGCGCACGGGCCACATTGTGCAAGTCGCGGCTTGACTGGATGTGCTCAACGGCAGCTCAATTAGGAAACTGGGTTAAATTTGCTCATGGACTAGATAATATAAAAGCGTGCTGGTCAGCTGTTTTATCTGCAGGCTGAGCACATTTAAATCAACCATTTATTAATTTGAAAAGGAGCCATTTATACGCTGTGATTGCTGCAAAGTACAGCAAAGTCTTCCTACTTTTTCCCCTGTTTTCGAGGGACTCCTGTCCTTACTACCTGTAAAGAAGCGACAGTCTGAACCTGTCCTTGTTATTTTTTTAAAGCAATACCGTAAATCCTTGATAATCAAGTTCTGTGATCAGCTGTAATAGGTCTCGCGTTGCTCCTCTGGTGTGAGTGGCGAAACGTGTTCCCAAACACGCCTCTTATCACCGGTGCTGTTTATTGGGTCCAAACGTGCCTTGCGGCGGTGCGACGGCTCCCGCGCACGTGCGCCCCCCACCTACTCGAACAAACAGCTGAGCGAGAACAGGACGGCGCTGTCCCCTGCGAGTGTCACAACAGCTGAGTCACTTTGTGGAACGCAGCGTTTTACTGCTCTGGTTCAGTTAATGGGGCTGAGGGATCGGCTTGGGAGAGGCTGTGCTGATGCATATGGGGTGTGTGTTTGTACTTGTTTGTGAGGATCGAACATACACACGGACAAAGATATTGCTCCAATAACCACTACGCAGCCGCACAGATGTCTCGATGAAGGTGGAGGGTGTTTGCGTGGGCTTTGATCCGTTTCCCGTGTGTCATCACAGGACTACACATTGCCAGCGCTGGACTCCCTGCTGTGCGGCGCGTTCGCTGGAGCCGTGGCCAAAACGGTCATCGCGCCTCTGGATCGGACCAAGATCATCTTCCAAGGCAAGAGCGGCGCTAAATGGACCCACCTTCTTACATTCAGATGCTGATAAATAGGCAGCGTGCGATGCCACAGAAGCAGCGCCTTCTGTTTTCTGTTCCTACCAGCGATTTCACAGAGTGTAGCTATTACCTAATTGCTAATCCTCTTATTGGATGTTTAGCCTTCATGGACGCGTGTGTTATTTAACCCTGAGAGTGACTCTGTGTGTTGTTGTTGTTCCACAGTTTCCGCCAACAGATTCTCAGCTAAGGTGAGTTCAGTTTCACGATTCACTGTTGTCAGCACATAAATACAGTGAGCTGCACCTGCTGTGCAAAAAAACAATGAAGGAAATGAAGACTGTTTGAGCTCTCGTGGCGTTTGCTGTCTCCAGGAGGCGTTCAGGCTCATCTACTGTTCCTACATGAAGGATGGGCTGCTCAGCCTGTGGAGGGGCAACTCTGCCACCATGGTGAGGGTCATGCCCTATGCTGCCATCCAGTTCTGCTCCCATGACCAGTACAAAAAGGTGTTGGGGGGCTACTATGGCTACCAGGGAAAGTGAGTAACTGCATGTTGAGCATGTTAAACATTATTCAGGGGTGTAGTTACCGTTAGGCCTTGTGTTTTTATTAAGCGTGGTCTTGCTGTCAATCTGTAACGCTAATTCTGGTGCACGTTTCAGAGCTCTGCCTCCGTTCCCGCGGTTCCTGGCCGGCTCTCTGGCCGGCACCACCGCCGCCATGCTCACCTACCCCTTGGACATGGTGCGGGCCAGGATGGCGGTCACTGCCAAAGAAATGTAAGCCGCTGCTTCACGGCCCGTCGGTGCCAGCGCCGAACAGCGCCCGTATAGACTGTTTGCTTAAATAATGTCCTGGTCCTGCCTCAGGTACAGCAACATCATGCACGTTTTCAAGCGCATATCTCGAGAGGAAGGTGTTCGGACGCTGTACAGAGGCTTCACTCCCACTATCCTGGGTGTCATCCCATACGCAGGAATCACATTCTTCACATACGAGACCCTCAAGAAGCTCCACACAGGTGACGGCCGTTAACTTGTATAGAACTAGACATGCAATATATGCTTGTGTATTTGAACTGTGTGATGCAGATGTTAGGCCCTTTTTTTTACTTGATGCCCTTTTGCCCCACAGAAAGAACGAAGCGCACCCAGCCCTACCCCTATGAGCGCCTGGCCTTCGGGGCCTGTGCGGGTCTGATTGGCCAGTCGGCCTCGTACCCGCTGGACGTGGTGCGTCGGCGCATGCAGACGGCCGGAGTCACCGGCTCCACGTACGGAACCATCCTGGGAACGCTGCGTGAGATTGTAACGCGGGAGGGGGTCATACGTGGATTGTATAAAGGCCTGAGCATGAACTGGATCAAAGGGCCCATCGCCGTGGGCGTGAGCTTCAGCACGTTTGACATCACACACGACTTCCTGCTCCGGCTGCATCGGACGGGCTACTTCACGCACTGAGGCGGTCGGGAGCGCGCGAGGTCGGCGTGAGAGAGGGAACGTAGTGAGTCTCTGCACTCAGTGGGTGCAAGAGTGTCCACTGCCGCCTTCACACAGAGAAGGGACAAACGATGGCGTCCACATCAGGTCTTCTGTGACTAAGAGCGCTGCTGCTCCGTTGCGTTTGTTCATTAAAGGCTAGAATTTAAATGTATACTAAGAAAAACACAGCTTTACATTGTTTTTGACACAAGCAAAGCTTTGTGTTGGTACCGTCAAGGTGGCGTTTGTCAGTAACAGTGGCACAGTGTGTAACCACTGTTCTGTTTATGATGGATACAGAGGACATTTCTACTATGGTAAAAAAAAATATGATGCTTGCACTTTATCTGACCTGCAGTGTTTATTTTGAAATGTATTTTTTTTCTTTATTGAAAATAATCGAACATGCAGGAGGAGGCTTTGTACCTTTTTTTTTTTTAAAAAAAAGGGTGATTATGCAATAATATTTGTTTAAGTTTAAAGTATTTGTATGATTCTAATGAAGATTTGATGTAATGCGGTGCAGCAGATGATTGTAGGAGGGCGACCACGTCAGCAGGAGTCTGTCCAGCACTAATAAGTAGCGGAGGATAATCAAAGCAGAGAAATGAAACTATTTACAATATGTATTACATATCGCCAACATTGTCTTTTGCATGGACACCTTAATTCATTTTATTCTGTACTCACATTGTTGTGCAGATTTAATTTTCCATCCACTTGGATCAGTTTATCAGCTGAACAAGCAGAAGCACTTATCAGCCTTTATGTGAACGCACTCCCTCACTGTTGATGTGCATTTCTACAATACATTGTTTCCAAAGTTCTTTTAAAACATACAATAAAGTGTCTACACAACACAAGGAGCGTTGACCTCTTTCGTCCACACGGGGGCGCCATGGGATAAGCAGACGACGCCGTCACAGCAGCGACGTCAAGTCTTACGTTTGGAAATAAAGTTGGAGGGCTGTGTGGTGGTAAAAGGTGGGCAAACAACAGTGAGGTTAAAACTGGACCTTGAACTTCAAGGTCCATCTGAACTTCAAAATTTTCTTGCTTTAATAAAATTGTACAAAACCACACAAATGCCCTAAATACCACACACTCCGAATCTTAGATAAGAACCACAATCAGAATTACAACAAT
>NC_040884.2:25911221-25916221 GCF_900634795.4 Betta splendens
TGATTCAAAATAACCTAAATATTGTTAGTTGTATTTCATAAAAGAATGGTGTTAATGGTGCTATTCATATTACTGTAACATTAGCTCAGTGAGGTTGAATATGGTTGAGCAGAACTATATGAACATATGAAATATGAGAGCTACATTAACTTGCCTTGACGTTTAGCGTCAGGATCAAGCTCTCCCACCCTGTCGGCGCCGTACGACGTATACACACTGTATGTGACATGAGCCGTAACTCTATCTATAGGTGTTATAGTATCATTCCCACCATTAAAGAGGTTTTCCACCTTCCCCATGACCTCCGCTTCGCCTCACAGGACACAGAAAATGACCTGATGGCAATGTCTTTCACTGTACAAAGGCTACACTTAGACGCGTGAGCCCCTACTGTATGTGTGTGTGTGTGTGTGTGTGTGTGTGTGTGTGTGTGTGTGTGTGTGTGTGTGTGTGTGTGTGTGTGTGTGTGTGCCTTAGTATGGACTACTGGCCACTCCATACGCAGACTCTGGTGTGTTTGTAAAGCGTCTAGCCTGTAGGGCTCGGCCGGAGTGGGGGAATCTAACATGGCCAGTAAGCATGTATATCAGGCCATCTCACGGCTGGCTGGACGCTCCCTGGGTGGCCCACCATGGTCAATACTGCACTGGTGACTGGACACACAGAATGGGATAATCTCCTACTTTCTTTCAGGACCATGTGCGCACACACACACACACACACACACACACACACACACACACACACACACACACACACACACACACACACACACAAACACACACACACACACTTCTTTATGCCGGCCTGGCCATAGAGGCTTGCCTGGCCCTAAATTCAGGTTGAGATCAGTCGGAGGGAGGCTGAGGGCTAGGGAGCCCAGAAACGAGGGGACAGTGTTGTTCAGGGAGACTGGGGGACCAGGAGGGGAACAGGGAGCCCATTTCAGCCAGAGCAGTGGAGCACACTGGGGGCAGTGAGGCATCGCCTCTACTGGCTGTTGGAGGAAAACAAAAGGAGGTGTGATCCCCATAAAACATAGGACCAGTGTGTGTGTGTGTGTGTGTGTGTGTGTGTGTGTGTGTGTGTGTGTGTGTGGTTATGAATGTGTATCATTGTTCAGAGTTTCCTTCAGCTCCAGCAACTCGCTTCAACACCCCTGCTGCTCACACACAAAGGTGCCTAATTGACACCACAGATTTAGGCCACTGGCTTTAACTATTCCCCCTCCAACCCTTCAGCTGGAAGCATCAGAGTAATCAAAGTGAACAGGCTCCTTTAGCTTCTCAGACCACGTTGTCTATCGTCCATGAGTCCATGGCAATATTCTGTAAGTTTACGAGTCTGTCAGTGAATTCCATAGAAAGACCAAAATATCTTTGTTTGCTTCCAAACCGTGTCTGTGGCCTCAAGGCCAGCGAGTCTGCGTGAAGACAGTCACTTGACAGGATGGACTCGGAGCATCACAATAATGTGCAAGACTTTTGTGATTATTTCTTATAGCAACTAGAGGTTCATGGCATAAATATATATTATATATGTGTGTACATCGAAAAATACTGTCAGTGCGTTAATGCGATTTGCTGAAAATAGAAACAAGCACAAACAGCAAACCTATGATTTTCTCTAAGGCCCAGTTTTGATCCCAGCAATTACCAACAACAAATATAACGCATTAGAAACATAAAGGAAGCAAAAAAGCAAAGGAAACATCATTTTTTAAACAAATAATTAAACTTTATTGAAAATATTTATAATGTCATGGCAACACATTGGCATTTGATTATCTCATTCACTGCTCTGAGATAAAGCGGTTCATTCCAGTATGAAAAACATTGTGTAAATATGAATGTGTACATAACGTTCCCCCAGAAAAGAGAAAAGTAATTCAGCAGCTACAAACTCTTGTCAAACAATTTTCCAGTCATATACTCGAATGTAAATTACAGAGTGAAAAGAAAAACCCCTTGGGGTCTCATCCAATCTCCGACCTTAAATTGGTCTCAAATATAGTAATTCATATCTAATGAAACTAATTTTGGGAAATAATGCTCGGCAGCTCCATTTTACACTTCAGACAGCTCTTAAATTGATTCAACCTCTAAACTTACCTTTTAGAGTCAGCTCCGACTTACCTGTCCACAATCACAGAGCCCGTAGAGTAGACAATTGGTAATCGGACTCTAATGATGTGTGTCTAACTGGCTGTTCCTGCAGCGTAAGAGGTGACGTTTCCATATGTGGACAGGACTAAACATGCTCTCAAATTGGCTACAGAAAGCCTGAGTCCCAGTAGTGGAAGCTTCATTGCTGCTTTTCTTCCTGATCTGCTCTGTGGACACACAAAAAAGGAGCAATTAGTCCCAGAATCATCTCCTGCATTAATACATTTATCATGAATAATCACTGTGTGTGTCTAAACTGAATGCACGTGTGCTCTCGTCGCACATGACGCCGTTTGGCCGTTACGTATGTGCGTGTGTATTTGTTTGCAGGTCTATCAGCTGTCTGCATCAATGACGCGCATGACCCCTGAGCTTGCAGACAGTCAAGGTCAAAGGTCAAGGTACAGACTGTCTGGGCTTCCCGGCCGACCCCAACGCCTGCAGCAGAAACACACACACACACGTGCTGAGACTGGGGAGTGTGGGCTGCCCTCGACCAGACTAATATCACCTTTGGGATTAGGATCCAGACAGAAATGCAGTGACCCTAAACACACACACACACACACACACACACACACACACACACACACACACACACACACACACACACACACACACACACACACACCAGACACTGGACTTGCTTAGTCATAAAACAGGACTCGGCTGTGCTGCGTGGCGCTGAGGGGAGCTGCAGACATGCTGAGTCTGAGGAGGCCATGTAATTATGTTAAAGTGCCAAGTTAAAAGACGAGAGCGGAGGAGAGCGTTTGAGCGTCACCATGGTGAGCGGAGAGGGGAGCTGACTCGGAGCTCGCTAGCTGGCTGCAGTCGATGCTGCACAGCATTACAAACAGAATCCGCAAAGTAGCCAGGTTAAATATTTTAGAGCACGTGCTGGAAAAAAGAGAAATGTTTGTCAAGCGGTTTAGCTCGGCGATTACATTTAACCTCAACACTGATGTAGCTGCAGGAAGAGCCCAGCACCCGTCTAGATAAACCGGCATCAGCATGCTAGACGGCTGTAAAAAGCCAAATCAAAGAGAAGCGGCACTGGAGGATCTCAGCACAGAAGTGAAACAGAAAAAAGGGTCAAATTCGAAGGAGATAATGGGTTTCACTGCCAGGCCATCGGGAAAACTCCCCAAATAAGCCCAGAGTGTTAAGCCTGCTAATCCCCTGCATTATTGCAACATCTGTGAGGTCTGGAGAGGCTCTGCCAGTGATTAGCAAGACAGATGTAAACAATATCCTGGATGAAAAGGAGGAGAGGAGACGGGAAAAGGAGAGAGGGGTAGAATGTGGCAAAAAGCTGCAGGTAAAGTGGGAGTGAACGCGTCAGGAAACAGAAGAACAGGAAGAGGAGGATTAACGAAATAAGTGATTTTCTAAATTCTGAATGCAAGGACATGGATGGGATTGTGTCAAATTAAGTCAAAGGCTGCTAACTGAAATCAGGGAAAGGAGGGAAGAAGCCGCGGCAGATTGGGAGGTGGCAGACCCGGGGCCAGCCGAGCCCCAACCGGCTGACGAGACACCAGGGAGATGGGCCTAATTTATGCAGGGAACGGTGGAGGGTGTCTGGGACCCCCTCAATGGCCCTGAGAACCGAGGGGAGCAGCTACGGGCGCAAACAGTGAGAGGGGCAAGAGGGAAGGAGAGGGGGATGGGGCAGACTTTTTTGGAGACAACAAGAGAGGGGGCTTGAACCCCCCCCCCCCCCCACTCAATTCAGGAGAGACTGTCCGCCTGACGTCCCATTAGGGTTTGCGACAGGGCATGGGGAATGGGCCCATGAAAAAGAGCGGAGGAGGAGGAGAACTGAGGGAGAGGCCATGCTTAACCCCCTCTCCACTGGAGAAGACCCCCCCTCCCACTCCAGTAGACTTCCCCAGTCTGGGTAGATCCACAGGGCTGCCTGCCTGCTCCTCTGCACACCAATTCTCCATTAGCACATAGCCTTGAACATGAGCACCGAACAAAGTTGGACTAAATTAGAGCCAAGTGGCCCAGATGATGGAGCGGCTGCACGAGAGCAGTCAGGCAGGCGCTGGGCTGGAGCAGTGCATTGTGGGGGAGACTTAAGGCCAAATATCAGCAGGTATTAACAAGTCAGCATCAGCGCGTCCGTCAGCCGTGTGCGTCGTGTACGTGAATCCTGGCCGACGGCCAACAGAGTGCTGATCGTGCGCGCGTGAGTAGTTCAAGGGCCCGGCGAGAAGCCGAGCGGACGGCGCCGCTGCCTGACGGTGGAGTCAGGTGATGCAGGCGGACAGCTTGATGACAGTCCTCGCCCCCCAGCACGCGAGCGGACGCCCGCGCAGCGCACGCACGTGTGAACCTATGTGCGATACATGACGTTTCCTGGAAAAGACACGAGGATCGGTGCGAATGAGCGGAGGAGAGGTTTCTCTCAGCGCGTGACCCTGGAAGAAATGAGAGGAGGCCAGAAGTGGCTGACGGGAGAAAAGGCCGTCCCTCGTTTACTGCTTTCACCTCAGAGTTCTAACACCAGTTTAGACAGAGGACAATAAGCAATACATCAAACTGTCATTAGTAATAATAAGGGAAAGCCCAGTTTTCCAGCATGCTAATGGTTGCCAGCGATGTTCGCCACGAACGAGAACGCTATTCATGGCTCCACAGAAGCCCAGCGCTTTGTGCTTTTTTTGTAAGTTGTGCCTAGCCGTGGCCTTGCATCTTATTATTCCCATTCACTCATTCAGCTCTGGACTTGAATTTGGTTCCCAAACAAAGACATAGAGAGACCTCATTAAAAAAACATGTCATTGGATCAGGCCTGGGCTGAATTGTGTGATTTTCCCTCCTACC